>NW_027638382.1:75000-83812 GCF_951216825.1 Electrona antarctica | reverse complement strand
CCAGCGACGGGTCGTACGGCGGTCGTACGGCGGTCGTACGGCGGTCGTATGGCGGTCGTACGGCGGTCGCACGGCGGTCGCACGGCGGTCGCACGGCGCTGATCTTCCAGCCCACGGAAAAGTAAAACGTCTGAACGGCCACCAATAAACACTCCACGTTTCTTCCGTCAGCTAAATTAACCCAAACATCAACCTGGAAAAAAAGAAAGAAAAAACACAAAAAAAACATCACTTCATTCCTTCTGAGGGTCCGATCGGTCGGTCGGTCGGTCGGTCGGTCGGTCGGTCGGTCGAGAGAGAGAGAGAGAGAGAGAGAGAGAGAGAACGGAACCTTAATCTGGAAACCGGACCAATCTACCTGGAAAGAAAATTCCTGGGGAGATTTGGTCTGGCATTTCACTCACCCCAGAGTTGTGGGTTTGTAACTGTTTGTCAGTTGGAAATAAGTCTTCCATTCAGACTAATGTCTACACAGTGGTCTGGACATGCCACGGGGGGGGGGGGGGGGGGGGGGGGGGGGGGGGTCGTTCCATATGAGCTCGTTGCGGTCAAGCGGAGGTCGTCCCGGGGCGAGAATACCCAAAGGTCGGAGGTCAGAACTGCTTGTTGTTTGAGTTGAGCACTTTGAGGCAGGTTGGGGGCCTGAGTGGATTCTCTGTTCAGTACGCCGCCACCTGCTGGCTGGTGGTGGTATAGCAGGATATTTATTTAACCGGGTGGATTTAGTAGGAGCAACGTTACTAATTATGATCAACTGATCACCTGCTGGCTGGTGGTGGTATAGCAGGATATTTATTTAACCGGGTGGATTTAGTAGGAGCAACGTTAATTAATTACACCTGCTGGCTGGTGGTGGTATAGCAGGATATTTATTTAACCGGGTGGATTTAGTAGGAGCAACGTTATTAATTATGATCAGCTGATCACCTGCTGATGCTTGGCATAAAGGGGTAAGGCATAAAGGGGGCGTGTCCTCAGGGGGGGTGGGCGTGTCATCGAGGGGGCGTGTTCTCATATCTATATATCCTTCCCAGGGGGGCATGTCCTCGGGGGGGGGGGGGGGGGGGGGGGGTTGTGTCCTCATATCTGTCTATCAAACCCAGGGGGCGTGTCTTCAGTGGGGGCTTGTCCTCAGGGGGTGTGGCATCAGGGGAGGCGTGTCCTCAGGGGGCGTGTCCTCAGGGGAGGCGTGTCCTCAGGGGGCGTGTCCTCAGGGGGATGGGGGTTGTGTCCTCATATATATCTATCAAACCCAGGGGGCGTGTCCTCAGGAGGGGGCGTGTCCTCAGGGGGCGTGTCCTCAGGGGGTCTCCCCGTTTTACTAAAGTATAACTCACTGCTAGCCGCAATTTGCAACTTTAGATTTTTTTATAATGGGATGAATCTAGAGTTGCAATACCCTCCATTGACTCCCCACTCATCCATTTGCGTTTGCGATCTGCTGGTCTTAAACGACGTTAAACTCACGAACATTGCAGCTGTAGTCCAAGCTTGAATTATCCTCTTTCAATCTGGCGTGTCCTCAGGGGGGGGGGGGGGGGGGGCGTGTCCATTCACTGCGTCTCCTCCAGCTCCTCGTTGATGCACGTCTCCCAGGCCGCGTGCTTGTTAGCGCTAGCGTGCTCCTCGCGGTGCAGTCCGCCGTGGGGCGAGGCGGAGTGGAAGATCCTGCGGGGCAAGGGGACGGGCTGGGGGGGTCCGGGGACCCCCAGGGGGAGGGGGAGGGGCAGGGGGTCCTCCTCGGGGATGCAGCCCTCACGCAGGTACGACGACGGCGGTACTTTGGGGGGAACGCCGGGCGTCAACATGGCGACGCCCCCTTGATGCTGCGGACGTCGGTACGGGACGTGGTGGTGCATGAGGACCCCCCCCTGTGGGGGGTGGGGAGGGTGGTGGTGGTGGGGGACCCCCCCGCTGTGGTGGTGGTGGTGGGGGTGGGGGGGGTGGTGATGATGATGGTCCCCCAGCCCCCCCCCACCGTGGTGGTAGTGGGGGTGGGGGTGGGAGTGGGGGGGTGCACCACCGTGGTGCGAGGGGTGCGGAGGAGGAGCGGGGTACGAGGAGGAGGCGGGGTTCCGGAAGTGGAAGGGTCGGACGGGGTCGAGCTGGGCGTTGGCGGCGGCGGTGGGCGTCGGCCCATCGAGGAGTTCGGGCGTGGCCCCCCCGAGGCGTCGAGGCATCGGCGAGGCTCCGTCCAACTCCGACATCGATCCGCTGTAGTGGATGTGGAGGTAGGGAGATGAGGAGAGGTAGTCCTCTGGAGGAGACCACAGGTGGCTGAGGGGGAGAACATAGATATTAGGAGGTAGTCCTATAGAGGAGACCACAGGTGGCTGAGGGGGAGAACATAGATATTAGGAGGTAGTCCTATAGAGGAGACCACAGGTGGCTGAGGGGGAGAACATAGATATTAGGAGGTAGTCCTATAGAGGAGACCACAGGTGGCTGAGGGGGAGAACATAGATATTAGGAGGTAGTCCTATAGAGGAGACCACAGGTGGCTGAGGGGGAGAACATAGATATTAGGAGGTAGTCCTATAGAGGAGACCACAGGTGGCTGAGGGGGAGAACATAGATATTAGGAGGTAGTCCTATAGAGGAGACCACAGGTGGCTGAGGGGGAGAACATAGATATTAGGAGGTAGTCCTATAGAGGAGACCACAGGTGGCTGAGGGGGAGAACATAGATATTAGGAGGTAGTCCTATAGAGGAGACCACAGGTGGCTGAGGGGGAGAACATAGATATTAGGAGGTAGTCCTATAGAGGAGACCACAGGTGGCTGAGGGGGAGAACATAGATATTAGGAGGTAGTCCTATAGAGGAGACCACAGGTGGCTGAGGGGGAGAACATAGATATTAGGAGGTAGTCCTATAGAGGAGACCACAGGTGGCTGAGGGGGAGAACATAGATATTAGGAGGTAGTCCTATAGAGGAGACCACAGGTGGCTGAGGGGGGAGAAGGTTTATTTATAATGGAGTTACCGTCTGCCAAATTTACACTCATTAGAACTGGGTGCCTTACCACCAACTTTAAACCTGAGGACGATTCTACAAATGTCTTCTAAATCCTGACAGTTTTCTGAAAAACCTATGTTTCTATGTCAGTGGTTCTCAAACTCTTTCATGTCAAGGACCCCTAGAATTATATGTAATTGGCCGCCGACCCCCATCTGAAAAGCAAAGATTTGAGTTAAAAACGTTCGCTCTGAAAGAATATATATCCAAAGATTTGTGCCACATTTTCACTATTTTTCAACAGCTAAAGTATAACATAATGCTTAAAACACCAAAAGGGGTTCCCGTCCGGGTGAGGGGGTGGTAAGTATTGTTTATTATCGTACAGTCTATTCTCCCCTCAGGGCTAACAGGGGGGGCCACCGAGTGGCGTGCTACGAGCTTGTAGGTCTGCTATTTTTTGAAAAATCGTAAAAATGCGGCACAAATCTTTGGATATAATATTCTTTCAGAGCGAACGTTTTTTTTATTTCGACGTCAGGCCTAAATGGGTTAATGTTTGTGTTCACACAAACCCCCAGGAAGCTGGTCATGGGAGGGAGGGGCTTAGCACTAACCTGGGGAGGGGCTCCAGGGCCTCGCTGCGGATGGGACCGCCCCCTCCTCCGCCCCGCGGGGCCTCGGGCCCGTCCGGGTACGGGCCACCCGTCCCGCTGGAGCCGCCGCCGAAGTTGCTCTCGCTCAGCGACGAGACGCCGCTGCTGGCGCTGCCCGACAGCGTGGAGTTGCTGCCCCCTAGTGCCGACTGGGGGGAGGTGGGGGAGCCTGGGATGGGGTGGAGGGGCGACTGGGAGAGAGAGAGAGAGAGAGAGAGAGAGAGAGATTGAAATATGGCTGCAACAATTTATTTTCAATTATTTTATCCCACAATTTTATAACCTTTATTTTTCACCCAGTGCAAATATGCCTAAAGCTGTCATCCTGGGCTCTACACGACTCTCCCTCAGAAACATAGCTAGTGGAATACGTTTATGAGGGAGCGAACAGGAAGGGTGGAGGTGGGTCGTTACCTTTCTGAGGGAGCGAACAGGAAGGGTGGAGGTGGGTCGTTACCTTTCTGAGGCAGCGAACAGGAAGGGTGGGAGGTGGGTCGTTACCTTTCTGAGGCAGCGAACAGGAAGGGTGGGAGGTGGGTCGTTACCTTTCTGAGGCAGCGAACAGGAAGGGTGGAGGTGGGTCGTTACCTTTCTGAGGGAGCGAACAGGAAGGGTGGAGGTGGGTCGTTACCTTTCTGAGGCAGCGAACAGGAAGGGTGGAGGTGGGTCGTTACCTTTCTGAGGGAGCGAACAGGAAGGGTGGGAGGTGGGTCGTTACCTTTCTGAGGCAGCGAACAGGAAGGGTGGAGGTGGGTCGTTACCTTTCTGAGGGAGCGAACAGGAAGGGTGGAGGTGGGTCGTTACCTTTCTGAGGGAGCGAACAGGAAGGGTGGGAGGTGGGTCGTTACCTTTCTGAGGGAGGGAACAGGAAGGGTGGAGGTGGGTCGTTACCTTTCTGAGGGAGCGAACAGGAAGGGTGGAGGTGGGTCGTTACCTTTCTGAGGCAGCGAACAGGAAGGGTGGAGGTGGGTCGTTACCTTTCTGAGGGAGCGAACAGGAAGGGTGGGAGGTGGGTCGTTACCTTTCTGAGGCAGGGAACAGGAAGGGTGGAGGTGGGTCGTTACCTTTCTGAGGCAGCGAACAGGAAGGGTGGGAGGTGGGTCGTTACCTTTCTGAGGCAGCGAACAGGAAGGGTGGAGGTGGGTCGTTACCTTTCTGAGGCAGCGAACAGGAAGGGTGGGAGGTGGGTCGTTACCTTTCTGAGGGAGCGGACAGGAAGGGTGGAGGTGGGTCGTTACCTTTCTGAGGGAGCGAACAGGAAGGGTGGAGGTGGGTCGTTACCTTTCTGAGGCAGCGAACAGGAAGGGTGGAGGTGGGTCGTTACCTTTCTGAGGCAGCGAACAGGAAGGGTGGAGGTGGGTCGTTACCTTTCTGAGGGAGCGAACAGGAAGGGTGGAGGTGGGTCGTTACCTTTCTGAGGGAGCGGACAGGAAGGGTGGAGGTGGGTCGTTACCTTTCTGAGGGAGCGAACAGGAAGGGTGGAGGTGGGTCGTTACCTTTCTGAGGGAGCGGACAGGAAGGGTGGAGGTGGGTCGTTACCTTTCTGAGGGAGCGGACAGGAAGGGTGGAGGTGGGTCGTTACCTTTCTGAGGGAGCGGACAGGAAGGGTGGAGGTGGGTCGTTACCTTTCTGAGGGAGCGGACAGGAAGGGTGGAGGTGGGTCGTTACCTTTCTGAGGGAGCGGACAGGAAGGGTGGAGGTGGGTCGTTACCTTTCTGAGGGAGCGGACAGGAAGGGTGGAGGTGGGTCGTTACCTTTCTGAGGGAGCGAACAGGAAGGGTGGAGGTGGGTCGTTACCTTTCTGAGGGAGCGGACAGGAAGGGTGGAGGTGGGTCGTTACCTTTCTGAGGGAGCGAACAGGAAGGGTGGAGGTGGGTCGTTACCTTTCTGAGGGAGCGGACAGGAAGGGTGGAGGTGGGTCGTTACCTTTCTGAGGGAGCGGACAGGAAGGGTGGAGGTGGGTCGTTACCTTTCTGAGGGAGCGGACAGGAAGGGTGGAGGTGGGTCGTTACCTTTCTGAGGGAGCGGACAGGAAGGGTGGAGGTGGGTCGTTACCTTTCTGAGGGAGCGGACAGGAAGGGTGGAGGTGGGTCGTTACCTTTCTGAGGCAGCGAACAGGAAGGGTGGAGGTGGGTCGTTACCTTTCTGAGGGAGCGGACAGGAAGGGTGGAGGTGGGTCGTTACCTTTCTGAGGGAGCGGACAGGAAGGGTGGAGGTGGGTCGTTATATTCGTTACCTTTCTGAGGGAGCGGACAGGAAGGGTGGAGGTGGGTCGTTACCTTTCTGAGGGAGCGGACAGGAAGGGTGGAGGTGGGTCGTTACCTTTCTGAGGGAGCGGACAGGAAGGGTGGAGGTGGGTCGTTATATTCGTTACCTTTCTGAGGGAGCGAACAGGAAGCGTGGGAGGTGGGTCATTGCTTTGGTGATGAAACGCGTCAAAGTGCATCAGGAAATGTCCTGCGAGGCAAAACAAACACAAGAGACATACAGTTGGTTATTTTGAATGTTTTAAACATCTTTGGTGGGAACAGGGTGACCATACAGTATAACCGACCCATCTGTAACCTGACTCCTCCTCCAGATGGAACTATCTGTATCCTGACTCCTCCTCCTCCAGATGGAACTATCTGTAACCTGACTCCTCCTCCAGATGGAACTATCTGTATCCTGACTCCTCCTTCAGATGGAACTATCTGTATCCTGACTCCTCCTCCAGATGGAACTATCTGTATCCTGACTCCTCCTCCTTCAGATGGAACTATCTGTATCCTGACTCCTCCTCCAGATGGAACAATCTGTATCCTGACTCCTCCTCCTCCAGATGGAACTATCTGTATCCTGACTCCTCCTCCTCCAGATGGAACTATCTGTATCCTGACTCCTCCTTCAGATGGAACTATCTGTAACCTGACTCCTCCTTCAGATGGAACTATCTGTATCCTGACTCCTCCTCCTCCAGATGGAGCTATCTGTAACCTGACTCCTCCTCCAGATGGAACTATCTGTATCCTGACTCCTCCTTCAGATGGAACTATCTGTATCCTGACTCCTCCTCCAGATGGAACTATCTGTATCCTGACTCCTCCTTCAGATGGAACTATCTCTATCCTGACTCCACCTCCAGATGGAACTATCTGTATCCTGACTCCTCCTCCAGATGGAACTATCTGTATCCTGACTCCTCCTCCAGATGGAACTATCTGTATCCTGACTCCTCCTCCAGATGGAACTATCTGTAACCTGACTCCTCCTTCAGATGGAACTATCTGTATCCTGACTCCTCCTCCAGATGGAACTATCTGTAACCTGACTCCTCCTCCAGATGGAACTATCTGTAACCTGACTCCTCCTCCAGATGGAACTATCTGTAACCTGACTCCTCCTCCAGATGGAACTATCTGTAACCTGTAGAGGGTATCTCCCCAGTAGAGGGTACTTACCAGGGGGGAAGGACCTGGGTGGCACAGGGGGCATCTCCCCAGTAGAGGGTACTTACCAGGGGGGAAGGACCTGGGTGGCACAGGGGGCATCTCCCCAGTAGAGGGTACTTACCAGGGGGGAAGGACCTGGGTGGGACAGGGGGGCATCTCCCCAGTAGAGGGTACTTACCAGGGGGGAAGGACCTGGGTGGCACAGGGGGCATCTCCCCAGTAGAGGGTACTTACCAGGGGGGAAGGACCTGGGTGGCACAGGGGGCATCTCCCCAGTAGAGGGTACTTACCAGGGGGGAAGGACCTGGGTGGCACAGGGGGCATCTCCCCAGTAGAGGGTACTTACCAGGGGGGAAGGACCTGGGTGGCACAGGGGGCATCTCCCCAGTAGAGGGTACTTACCAGGGGGGAAGGACCTGGGTGGCACAGGGGGCATCTCCCCAGTAGAGGGTACTTACCAGGGGGGGGAAGGACCTGGGTGGCACAGGGGGCATCTCCCCAGTAGAGGGTACTTACCAGGGGGGAAGGACCTGGGTGGCACAGGGGGCATCTCCCCAGTAGAGGGTACTTACCAGGGGGGAAGGACCTGGGTGGCACAGGGGGCATCTCCCCAGTAGAGGGTACTTACCAGGGGGGAAGGACCTGGGTGGCACAGGGGGCATCTCCCCAGTAGAGGGTACTTACCAGGGGGGAAGGACCTGGGTGGGACAGGGGGGCATCTCCCCAGTAGAGGGTACTTACCAGGGGGGAAGGACCTGGGTGGGACAGGGGGGTATCTCCCCAGTAGAGGGTACTTACCAGGGGGGAAGGACCGGGGGGGCACGGGAGGCATCTCCCCAGTAGAGGGTACTTACCAGGGGGGAAGGACCTGGGTGGGACAGGGGGGTATCTCCCCAGTAGAGGGTACTTACCAGGGGGGAAGGACCTGGGTGGGACAGGGGGGCATCTCCCCAGTAGAGGGTACTTACCAGGGGGGGAAGGACCTGGGTGGGACAGGGGGGCATCTCCCCAGTAGAGGGTACTTACCAGGGGGGAAGGACCTGGGTGGGACAGGGGGGTATCTCCCCAGTAGAGGGTACTTACCAGGGGGGAAGGACCGGGGGGACACGGGGGGCATCCCTCCACCAGAAACAGGGACGTAGGGCACCGTCTCTCGGCTCTCTCCATCCAGGCTCCAGCTGCTCTGGGCGTTGGGGAACACTGCATGCAGGCAGGAAGCAACGTGGACACATTCTGTAGTGAATTATCAACGTATCACATTCTGTAGTGAATTATCAACGTATCACATTCTGTAGTGAATTATCAACGTACCACATTCTGTAGTGAATTATCAACGTTATCACATTCTGTAGTGAATTATCAACGTATCACATTCTGTAGTGAATTATAAACGTATCACATTCTGTAGTGAATTATCAACGTATCACATTCTGTAGTGAATTATCAACGTTACCACATTCTGTAGGGAATTATCAACGTATCACATTCTGTAGTGAATTATCAACGTTACCACATTCTGTAGTGAATTATCAACGTATCACATTCTGTAGTGAATTATCAACGTATCACATTCTGTAGTGAATTATCAACGTATCACATTCTGTAGTGAATTATCAACGTATCACATTCTGTAGTGAATTATCAACGTTACCACATTCTGTAGTGAATTATCAACGTATCACATTCTGTAGTGAATTATCAACGTATCACATTCTGTAGTGAATTATCAACGTTATCACATTCTGTAGTGAATTATCAATGTTACCA
>NW_027638382.1:57500-70000 GCF_951216825.1 Electrona antarctica | reverse complement strand
AACAATAAGCTGTTCATCCAAGACATTCTTCTCAGTTCAGAACCTGTAAGAACAATAAGCTGTTCATCCAAGACATTCTTCTCAGTTCAGAACCTGTAAGAACAATAAGCTGTTCATCCAAGACATTCTTCAGAGCCTGTAAGAACAATAAGCTGTTCATCCAAGACATTCTTCTCAGGCATCATTTCCGGGACTTGCGCTCTGTGACGCACGCTCATGCTTCCACGGGGCTTCGCAAGGAATCTGGGGAATGTTTTGCCCTCCCTTGAGCACAATACGCTCCACAGCCGAGAGGGGCGTCTACTATGATATGTCTATTCTGTACTTAAGTCCGACGTCATTTTGTAGTCCTACGTTACGTCCTGGTCCAAGTTGCACCAGCTCCCGTCCGCATCTCATTGTAAATAGAATATCTAAACGCGTGAATCTTTTTACAATACAATACACATTTTTCAGAAAGAAAGCCATTGAGGGTTAAAATAGGTCTTAATGCTTCCAACTCGAGTAGAATTATTAATGTTTTGTACAAGTGTCCATGACAAAAAATATATTGGAGATATGGTGGAGACAATAAAGACTATTATTATCATTATTATTGAAGGTGGTAACAGTCCATTTGCTCAGTACAATATTTCGGGGGCATATTTAGAATGTGTGCAGGGTTGAGTATGTTGGATCTAGTTTGCATTAATGAGGATTTAGTTGACACAATGAAATAAAACGATAGTATTCCGTGTGGGGCAGACAGCCTGCCACAGCCAGATTTGGGAGAGCAGCAGCTTTGTTGTTGCGAGGAAAGTGGTAAAATTAGACTTTCGTGGTTGTTTTCATCTCAGATTTAGTCCGACGGAGCGTCACAGTATAACTCTATGGGGACACAAAAGCGACACAAAAGTAGGACCCGGAAGTATCTTTGGAGGGGGCGCTCACGTCACGGCTAAAATACTGAATGCTGTTGCCCCCGCAACCCGACTACGGATAAGCGGTTGAAGATGCATCACCTGTCCGTTCTCCACCATGCTGTAATACGGCATCATGGTGGTTCATCACCTGTCCGTTCTCCACCATGCTGTAATATGGTATCATGGTGGTTCTCTCACCTGTCCGTTCTCCACCATGCTGTAATATGGCATCATGTTGGTTCTCTCACCTGTCCGTTCTCCACCATGCTGTAATATGGCATCATGTTGGTTCTCTCACCTGTCCGTTCTCCACCATGCTGTAATATGGCATCATGGTGGTTCTCTCACCTGTCCGTTCTCCACCATGCTGTAATATGGCATCATGTTGGTTCATCACCTGTCCGTTCTCCACCATGCTGTAATATGGCATCATGGTGGTTCTCTCACCTGTCCGTTCTCCACCATGCTGTAATACGGCATCATGGTGGTTCTCTCACCTGTCCGTTCTCCACCATGCTGTAATATGGCATCATGGTGGTTCTCTCACCTGTCCGTTCTCCACCATGCTGTAATACGGCATCATGTTGGTTCTCTCACCTGTCCGTTCTCCACCATGCTGTAATATGGCATCATGTTGGTTCTCTCACCTGTCCGTTCTCCGCCATGCTGTAATATGGCATCATGGTGGTTCTCTCACCTGTCCGTTCTCCACCATGCTGTAATATGGCATCATGGTGGTTCTCTCACCTGTCCGTTCTCCACCATGCTGTAATATGGCATCATGGTGGTTCTCTCACCTGTCCGTTCTCCACCATGCTGTAATATGGCATCATGGTGGTTCTCTCACCTGTCCGTTCTCCACCATGCTGTAATATGGCATCATGTTGGTTCATCACCTGTCCGTTCTCCACCATGCTGTAATATGGCATCATGTTGGTTCTCTCACCTGTCCGTTCTCCACCATGCTGTAATATGGCATCATGTTGGTTCATCACCTGTCCGTTCTCCACCATGCTGTAATATGGCATCATGTTGGTTCTCTCACCTGTCCGTTCTCCACCATGCTGTAATACGGCATCATGTTGGTTCTCTCACCTGTCCGTTCTCCACCATGCTGTAATACGGCATCATGTTGGTTCTCTCACCTGTCCGTTCTCCACCATGCTGTAATATGGCATCATGGTGGTTCTCTCACCTGTCCGTTCTCCACCATGCTGTAATATGGCATCATGGCGTTGGTGGTTCTCTCGCGGTGAGACTGAGGCAACAGGATCATCACCTCACGGTTGTGTTTGGCCTTGTCGGGTAACGATGGAGAGCCTGGAGGAGAGAGAACAGACGGGTTGTGTTGGGTCTGACAGCAGAGAGAGAACAACAGATAGGGTGTGTATTTGCGTGCGTGCGTGCGTGCGTGCGTGCGTGCGTGCGTGCGTGCGTGCGTGCCTGCGTGCGTGTGCGTTCCTCACCTCTGGCGCTGGAAGGAGCAGAGTTGTTGATCTGAGAAGAGCTGGAACGGATCGAACTCAGACTGGAACTGGAAGGACTCGGCTGGAAAGAAAACATTAATTAATTCATTAATTCACAATGTATTAATTTATCAGAAGCTCTTAATCCAGAGAGATTTACAGATAGAAATATTCATCATGAATCATAAGCTAAGAACCTAACAGTGGAATATCTATATAATGAAACTATGAGTTACACTATAGAGTGAGCCTTTGCATACGCCTGTAAGGTGGTCGAGGCTAGGGGAGGGGCTACGGGCTGTAAGGTGGTCGAGGCTAGGGGAGGGGCTACGGGCTGTAAGGTGGTCGAGGCTAGGGGAGGGGCTGCGGGCTGTAGGGTGGTCGAGGCTAGGGGAGGGGCTACGGGCTGTAAGGTGGTCGAGGCTAGGGGAGGGGCTACGGGCTGTAAGGTGGTCGAGGCTAGGGGAGGGGCTACGGGCTGTAAGGTGGTCGAGGCTAGGGGAGGGGCTACGGGCTGTAAGGTGGTCGAGGATAGGGGAGGGGCTGCGGGCTGTAAGGTGGTCGAGGCTAGGGGAGGGGCTACGGGCTGTAAGGTGGTCGAGGATAGGGGAGGGGCTACGGGCTAAGATGGAGTCTGAAGAGGTGGGTTTTTCAGACTACGGCGGAAGATTAACAACAACACAAGGTAGGATCAATACAGACTGGTATCAGGGTCTGGTCAGTCTGTAGGATCAATACAGACTGGTATCAGGGTCTGGTCAGTCTGTAGGATCAATACAGACTGGTATCAGGGTCTGGTCAGTCTGTAGGATCAATACAGACTGGTATCAGGGTCTGGTCAGTCTGTAGGATCAATACAGACTGGTATCAGGGTCTGGTCAGTCTGTAGGATCAATACAGACTGGTATCAGGGTCTGGTCAGTCTGTAGGATCAATACAGACTGGTATCAGGGTCTGGTCAGTCTGCTGTAGCATCAATAAAAGAATCAAAGCCAGCGTGGTGTTGTCATTCTACCTGCATGTGTATGGCTTCGTCCGAGTGCTCCCCCTGCAGGCCGTCGGTCAGTATGACCAGGTTGGTGCTGCCCCCTGCCTCGCTGGAGGTGTGAGACGACAGAGACGACGACGAGTGTCTGATGGAGCCCTGGAGGTTCAGAGGACTGGAGAGGACAGACAGAGGACATTCTGTTAGAACCAGACCCTGGAGGTTCAGAGGACTGGAGAGACACATAGAGGACATTATGGAGGTTAGAACCAGACCCTGGAGGTTCAGAGGACTGGAGAGGAGACAGAGGACATTCTGTTAGAACCAGACCCTGGAGGTTCAGAGGACTGGAGAGGACACATAGAGGACATTATGGAGGTTAGAACCAGACACTGGAGGTTCAGAGGACTGGAGAGGACAGACAGAGGACATTCTGTTAGAACCAGACCCTGGAGGTTCAGAGGACTGGAGAGGACACATAGAGGACATTATGGAGGTTAGAACCAGACCGGAGGTTCAGAGGACTGGAGAGGACAGACAGAGACACTGTCCTGGTTTTCCTCCTACCTATCAAACAGAAGCTATTTTGTCAATCTAGCTGAGTTTGACTCAGACAAACACAACATCGGTTCTGGTATTCCACAGGGCTCGATTCTTGGTCCTCTGTTATTCTCCCTGTACATACTGCCATTGGGATAACTCATTACCAATCACGGAGTCAATTTTCATTTCTATGCTGATGATACCCAACTATATCTTTCTGTAGCTCCAGATGATCCCTGTGCTTTAGACCCGCTGTTGACCTGTCTGTCTAGCATCAAATGCTGGATGAGTGAGAACTTTCTCAAGCTAAATGAGGATAAGACAGAAGTTCTCATAATCGGTTCTAGTGAGCAGAAATAATCAATAATAAGCAGACTTGGCAACCTGACTGTAGAAAGTAACAGTACAGTAAATAACTTGGGGGTCATTATTGATTCTGAATTGAATTTTAATTCACACATTAATCATGTTACCAAGATTGCCTTGTTTCATCTTAGAAATATTGCACGAATCAGAGCCTATTTGTCATTGGACGATGCAAAAACGCTAATCCACGCCTTTGTTTTTTCTCGGCTTGATTACTGCAATGCACTTTTTTCTGGACTGCCTAAGAAAACAACTGACAGATTACAACTTGTCCAAAATGCAGCAGCCAGAGTTTTAACTAGAACTAAGATGAGAGAACATATTACTCCAGTTTTGGCTTCATTGCACTGGCTTCCGGTTGTTTTTAGGATTGATTTTAAAATTATTCTACTTGTTTATAAAGCTCTCAATTGTCTCGCACCTTCCTACCTACATGACTGCCTGCCTAAAGTCCCAAACCGCCCCCTAAGGTCTTCCACTGCTGGCCTGCTCGCTTTGCCTAAAAAAATGGCGGGGAAGCAGCTTTTTGCTTCTACGGGCCGACGGCGTGGAACAAACTCCCACTGTACCTTCGACAGGCAGCCTCTGTAGAAATGTTTAAAGCACAGCTCAAGACCCACTTCTACACCCTTGCTTTTAATTGATTTGTTTTAAAAAAAAAATGTTATTCATGTCCTCACTGTATTGCATTACTGCTCTTGTTTTTTAATGTTTATGCCTTGCTTTTATTTTCTTTTTTTCCTCTCCATTGCTCTGTAAAGCACTTTGAGCTGCATTTCATGTCATGAAAGGTGCTATACAAATAAAGTTTTATTATTATTATTATTTATTACATAGAGGACATGTTAGAACCACTACCCTGGACGTTCAGAGGACTGGAGAGGACAGACAGAGGACATTATGGAGGTTATAACCAGACCCTGGAGGTTCAGAGGACTGGAGAGGACAGACAGAGGACATTATGGAGGTTATAACCAGACCCTGGAGGTTCAGAGGACTAGAGAGGACAGACAGAGGACATTATGGAGGTTATAACCAGACCCTGGAGGTTCAGAGGACTAGAGAGGACAGACAGAGGACATTATGGAGGTTATAACCAGACCCTGGAGGTTCAGAGGACTGGAGAGGACAGACAGAGGACATTATGGACGTTATAACCAGACCCTGGAGGTTCAGAGGACTAGAGAGGACAGACAGAGGACATTATGGAGGTTATAACCAGACCCTGGAGGTTCAGAGGACTGGAGAGGACAGACAGAGGACATTATGGAGGTTATAACCAGACCCTGGAGGTTCAGAGGACTAGAGAGGACAGACAGAGGACATTATGGAGGTTATAACCAGACCCTGGAGGTTCAGAGGACTGGAGAGGACAGACAGAGGACATTCTGGAGGTTATAACCAGACCCTGGAGGTTCAGAGGACTGGAGAGGACAGACAGAGGACATTCTGGAGGTTATAACCAGACCCTGGAGGTTCAGAGGACTGGAGAGGACAGACAGAGGACATTCTGGAGGTTATAACCAGACCCTGGCGGTTCAGAGGACTGGAGAGGACAGACAGAGGACATTATGGAGGTTATAACCAGACCCTGGAGGTTCAGAGGACTGGAGAGGACAGACAGAGGACATTCTGGAGGTTATAACCAGACCCTGGAGGTTCAGAGGACTGGAGAGGACAGACAGAGGACATTCTGGAGGTTATAACCAGACCCTGGAGGTTCAGAGGACTGGAGAGGACCGACAGAGGACATTATGGAGGTTATAACCAGACCCTGGAGGTTCAGAGGACTGGAGAGGACAGACAGAGGACATTCTGGAGGTTATAACCAGACCCTGGAGGTTCAGAGGACTGGAGAGGACAGACAGAGGACATTATGGAGGTTCAGAGGACTGGAGAGGACACATAGAGGACATTATGGAGGACATTATAGAGGTTAGCAGAGTGTCTGATGGAGCCCTGGAGGAGCCCTGCCCGACACAGACAACATTACAGTAGCTTAGAAGGACTGTAGAATTAGCCTGGCGCAGCCACACTAAACCCGCCCCTATTGCATATGCAGGTTTTGGTCTGGTGGTTTTCAGCTCTGAAAAGATTCCTGCCGAGCCTGAAAAGGCTTCGGCCAACCAGAGTCCAGTATGCAATATGAGGCGGGCTCTGAGCCTCTGACGTACTTTGCAAGAGACCAGAGAGCACAACAAAGATGGACGCCGCCATGACAGCAGTATAGTATAGAGAACGAGTTAGAAAATATTTCTTTACTAAAAGACGAACAATAAGTTGTCCTTAAGGCTTTTGTTGGAAATGAAGATGTTTTTGCTGTACTACCTACATGGGTTTGATACAAGTTTAATTTACCAACTATAGCTCTGCTCGTCGGCAAGAAGTTAGGACTCCAGTCACTTGTTGTAGTTTCTCCGTTGCTCGCTCTAATGGCAAACCAGATTAGGGAAGCTCAAGCTACTAGTATGGGACTGACCGCCTTTCAGCTCGGCCTCGGGGTCCACGACGACGTCGACATCCTCAGTGGCCACGCACAAAACATATATCTGGTAGCCTGGAACAATGGCTGATGAAGAAACAGTGGAGAGGCATGTTGTCTTCGGATGGACCATTTCATGGGGATTGTCGTGGACGAGGTTCACCTTGCATACTAATGGTACATATTGTTTGCTAAACTAGTAACGTCTCTATTGTGTTGAACTAAAAGGCTACAATGGCAGATGAATCTGAAACCAGGCTAGCTTATCATGGCTAACATAAGTTAACAATGCCAATACATTACAAACAAAGCAAGACGCTGGAATTAATTTAGTATTTGCAAATGTGGAGTACAAGTATTGGATAGTACTAGTAGTGATAGCATTAACTACTATAAAGTATAAACAAAGCTGCAAAGAAAGTTCTACTGCAGTGTAAATAATTTATATTAGCTAATGTTCTGTATTCAAGGTTGTACTTGTTGTCACATCTTGTGTACAGGTACACTATAAGAGTAAAACGAATTTTGGCTTAGGCTTCCTTCAGACATTAACAGTAGAATAGTGATACAAATTTGAAAAAGTAAGGGAGGGAGGGCAAAAAAGACCAAGGAGAAGAAAAAAATTAGATTCAAGAGCATATTATCAAATCAATAATTTGTGTGCTTTTGTCTTGTCATATGGTATATAGCATCATCAAATGTATCATGTATCAATTACTTCTTGGTATATTGTATATACCACTAACCACTAAGCAGCTTATCATAGTATTCTGCCTATGTACAATAGATCCTTTAATGTTCTGTTATCTTTCTCAGGGGACTGCCCTCAAAATCGGATGCAGTAGCCTTCGGAGAGAGGTTTGAGGTTGAAAGAATTGAGAGGGCTTGTCAAGGAAGGTCAGTATATGTAAAAAATAAAATGCACACAATTTAATATATCCTCAACCACTTGAACCCTAGTATTCTTATGAAAATGTGAATTATACACCACAACAGTGTGTGTGTGTGTGTGTGTGTGTGTGTGTGTGTGTGTGTGTGTGTGTGTGTGTGTGTGTGTGTGTGTGTGTGTGTGTGTGTGTGTTCTGTTGTAAAATGATACTTTTCTTAACAGTTAGTGCTATTATAATAACTAGCTGTTTTCTGTCAAATGTAAAATATAGTCATGGCCAGCCAGAAATGAATGACACTACTATGTGGATTTTTGTATTAAACATTTGCCTGTTGCAATACAAGCTTACATTAGTGCTTTTATTTGTCTTTTCAGGTACACCTGTGCTGGCACTGACCGCATCAGCTGATCTTGACTCCAGGAAATTGGTGAAGACATTGCTGCTCATGGACAACGTCAATACTGTACAATACAACTGTGACAGTTAGCCCCAACCATACACATATCAGACTTGGATTGATTTATGTCTCTGACGAAACACTGGACTGCTTGGATTGGGTTGTGAGGGAGGTTAAGGACAAGGGTCTTTCCATGTCTCCCATCCTTATTTACTGCAGGTCAATGATGTCACATCTGTGCACTTGTAAGACAGGCTGCACTGGCTTTGGCACGGCTCACAGAATTGATTGATTGATTGATTGAAGAATTTATTAACAGTTTGCAGAATTACAGTACATTTCAAGCACAAACTCAATACAAAGGCTGTTAACTGTGAGTGGACGACCCAATTAAGCATTACACTTGTTTCCAATAGGGTCCACCATGTTCAAATCATCAAAACATTTAGAACACATTGATGCTGTTCTTCAACACAGTCCTAAGATATTTGACTTGCCATACATAAGACACAATATTTCAGTATTCTTTGAGCGCTAGTGCCAATAAATGCCATGCTTTGTGCTAAAATGTTATTCTGCAGAATGTTTGAAAATAAATCATGTAGGCTAGTCTAAAAGTTAAATAAATCATGTAGGCTAGTCTAAAAGTTAAATAAATCATGTAGGCTAGTCTAAAAGTTAAATAAATCATGTAGGCTAGTCTAAAAGTTAAATAAATCATGTAGGCTAGTCTAAAAGTTAAATAAACCATGTAGGCTAGTCTAAAAGTTAAATAAATCATGTAGGCTAGTCTAAAAGTTAAATAAATCATGTAGGCTAGTCTAAAAGTTAAATAAACCATGTAGGCTAGTCTAAAAGTTAAATAAATCATGTAGGCTAGTCTAAAAGTTAAATAAATCATGTAGGCTAGTCTAAAAGTTAAATAAATCATGTAGGCTAGTCTAAAAGTTAAATAAATCATGTAGGCTAGTCTAAAAGTTAAATAAATCATGTAGGCTAGTCTAAAAGTTAAATAAATCATGTAGGCTAGTCTAAAAGTTAAATAAATCATGTAGGCTAGTCTAAAAGTTAAATAAATCATGTAGGCTAGTCTAAAAGTTGTATAATTATCTGTTGAGAGCTTGTAGATCATGCATTTCCATTAACCCATTTAGAGCTGGTTCTCCAAAATGTCTTCTAAATGACAGTTCAGTATCAGTGGTTCTCAAACTGTTTCATGTCAAGGACCCCCAGAATTATGTAATTGGCCACTGACCCCCATCTGAAAATATGTTGTTCCAGGGACCCCCCCCAGAAGTAAATATTTGAGTTAAAATGTTCACTGTGAAATATATTCTAAGATTTGCACATTTTAATGAATTTAAAAAAATAGCAATCTACAAGCTCGTAGCATGGCATTCAGTGGCGCACTGAGCTTGTAGATCTGCTATTTTTCAACAGCTAGTTTAAAATAATGGTTTAAAGCTATGAGGTGACAACCGATGCGTCCTCAGGTCTAAATGGGTTGATTTTGAAGTCTTATATTAACGAGAGCTTGTGACTAAAAAACATTGATTTGTTGAAACACAGGTACTTTCTTTTGTCAATATGATGACCAAATGTACACATGCAACTTATAGATTTGTGTAAATGGAGGATCACATTTTTTTCTTTCTGAAAATACAAATGGTAAATCCAGTGTGGCATTATCATGATTATGCATGTTGAAAATAATAAATGCAGGTGATGCAATCAAGACGTTTTTATTATTTTAAGTACAAAAAAGGTACAAAATCTTATCATTTTCCACATGTGCACATGTTTAGATTGTGCAAAGGTTGCCTAGCATGGCCAGACAATATATTTACATAATAATAAAGAACTCTGGCAGACTCATTCATTTAGTCCCTGGGCTAGTGATTACTCAAATGTGCATGTTTACATGTAGAGCCTACTTTCTATCTGATTCAAATAAACCCGATTGAAGGGTTTGGATCAAGTGTTTACATGTGATGTGACGAGATCAATCCGATCAAATGTTTACATGTGCCCACTTTTAATCGGGTTTGCTGTGTATAATAACACCACGACAATAATCAGTCAAATAATAACACAAGGTGCATGCCGAAACTATAAAGACCTGTACAGTATCCTCACTGTATTTTTAAATAGGGGTTCTTCCGTTCTTCTTCTCCACTCTGAGGTTGTTCTTCATCCACTTATCCAAAATCCATAATAGTCAGCAAGCATAGCGAACATTCCCTCCTCTGCGTTTTAGATGGTGTTACTTGGTCTGGGGACCTTTTCGCTGAAGTGAAGGTGACTGCAGGGCGACAGATGGTCTTGGTCTGGGGACCTTTTCTCTGAAGTGAAGGTGACTGCAGGGCGACAGGTTTTAGATGGTGTTACTTGGTCTGGGGACCTTTTCGCTGAAGTGAAGGTGACTGCAGGGCGACAGATGGTCTTGGTCTGGGGACCTTTTCGCTGACGTGAAGGTGACTGCAGGGCGACAGGTTTTAGATGGTGTTACTTGGTCTGGGGACCTTTTCTCTGAAGTGAAGGTGACTGCAGGGCGACAGATGTTACTTGGTCTGGGGACCTTTTCTCTGAAGTGAAGGTGACTGCAGGGCGACAGATGTTTTAGATGGTGTTACTTGGTCTGGGGACCTTTTCTCTGAAGTGAAGGTGACTGCAGGGCGACAGATGAAGTGAAGGTGACTGCAGGGCGACAGACAGTGAAGGTGACTGCAGGGCGACAGATGAAGTGAAGGTGACTGCAGGGCGACAGATGAAGTGAAGGTGACTGCAGGGCGACAGACAGTGAAGGTGACTGCAGGGCGACAGACAGTGAAGGTGACTGCAGGGCGACAGATGAAGTGAAGGTGACTGCAGGGCGACAGACAGTGAAGGTGACTGCAGGGCGACAGACAGTGAAGGTGACTGCAGGGCGACAGATGAAGTGAAGGTGACTGCAGGGCGACAGATGAAGTGAAGGTGACTGCAGGGCGACAGATGAAGTGAAGGTGACTGCAGGGCGACAGACAGTGAAGGTGACTGCAGGGCGACAGATGAAGTGAAGGTGACTGCAGGGCGACAGACAGTGAAGCTGACTGCAGGGCGACAGATGAAGTGAAGGTGACTGCAGGGCGACAGACAGTGAAGGTGACTGCAGGGCGACAGATGAAGTGAAGGTGACTGCAGGGCGACAGATGAAGTGAAGGTGACTGCAGGGCGACAGACAGTGAAGCTGACTGCAGGGCGACAGATGAAGTGAAGGTGACTGCAGGGCGACAGACAGTGAAGGTGACTGCAGGGCGACAGATGAAGTGAAGGTGACTGCAGGGCGACAGATGAAGTGAAGGTGACTGCAGGGCGACAGATGAAGTGAAGGTGACTGCAGGGCGACAGATGAAGTGAAGGTGACTGCAGGGCGACAGATGAAGTGAAGGTGACTGCAGGGCGACAGAAGAAGTGAAGGTGACTGCAGGGCGACAGATGAAGTGAAGGTGACTGCAGGGCGACAGATGAAGTGAAGGTGACTGCAGGGCGACAGATGAAGTGAAGGTGACTGCAGGGCGACAGATGAAGTGAAGGTGACTGCAGGGCGACAGATGCTGGATCCGAAGCGAACCACGGGCCGGCTGGATGTTGGTTCTGACGTAGCCGACGCTGCTAGAGATGCTTCTTCGTTCTCTTCCCATTTTCTGAAGTATCATCAACAATATGTCTGTCTCTCTCTGTAATGCGACACGGGCAATGCTGTTTACCAGAGCATTGGACTCGAGACTCGATGACTCGACTCGATGACTCGACTCGATGACTCGACTCGAGTCCGACTCGAGTCGAGTCATTGATTTGACGACTTGCAACTCGACTTGGACTTAAGGGTAAAAACTTGAGACTCGACTTGACTTGGAAGACAATGACTCCAGACTCGACTCGACTTGAGACAAGCTGACTCGGACACCATCAAGTGTCACTGTTGTGCAGCCTAACACACAGAGGCCAGGGAGGAGAGCTTGTACAGTACAGTACAGTACAGTACAGTACAGTACAGTACAGTACAGTACAGTACAGTACAGTACAGTACAGTACAGTACAGTACAGTACAGTACAGTACAGTACTCGACAATCTTGTGACTCGACCCGACTTGACTTGACATAACCTTGTGACTCGACCCGACTTGACTTGACATAACCTTGTGACTCGACCCGACTTGACTCGACAACCTTGTGACTCGACCCGACTTGACATAACCTTGTGACTCGACTTGACTTGCCCACAACAGAAAAACTTGAGACTTGCTTGAGACTTGGACCAAATGACTTGCTACTCGACTCGGACTCGGATCGGAGGGACTCGTGCAAGTCTGCTGTTTACACATAGAGTATATAAAGTGTTTACAGTGCAGTGCAGGCGCTTGTGTGTGACGTAGAGGGCTGCTCTGGTTGGTTGTAGGTCTAACCAATAGAGACAGTTTGAATCTTTT
>NW_027638382.1:25000-55000 GCF_951216825.1 Electrona antarctica | reverse complement strand
GAACCATATAAGGGCGTGTCACACTGACTCAGACAGAACCGTATAAGGGCGTGTGACAGAACTCACGTGGTGTAGGCCAGTCCTCATCACGTGGAACTGATCCACCAGCTTCTTGTGCAGGGGACGCATTTCTGGGTGCACCAGCTTCTCATGGACGGCCAGCCCCACCCCCAGGATGTGCACCTGTGAACCAATCAGAATCATCCATGTTAGCCCCGCCCCCAGGATGTGCACTTGTGGACCAATCACATTCATCCATGTTAGCCCCGCCCCCAGGATGTGCACGTGTGGACCAATCACATTCATCCATGTTCTACAGTATGAACCCCCGCCCCCTCTGTTTCTAAGCTTTCTACTGGTTCTACCGAGTGAAGCCCCGCCCCCTCTCTGTTTCTAAGCTTTCTACTGGTTCTACAGAGTGAAGCCCCGCCCCCTCGTTGTTTCAAAGCATTATACTGGTTCTACAGCAGGGTTCCCCAATAGGCGGCCCGCGGGCCATTTGCAGCCCGCGGAGCGCCCCCTTGTGGCCCCTGTTAGAATTTCCCAGATATAAATGGCATTAAATGGGGGTCAGTAGGCTATGCATGTCAAACTGGGCACCCCCTCAAGAACCACTGGTGGTCCCCGGACCACTGGTTGAGAATTTTGTTTAATTAATTAATTAAAAAATAAAAAACCCAATTTTTCGCCTGGTTCCCTAGTCAAAATATGGCCCTTGAGGATGAGTCCAAACTGACTCTGGATGAGTCCAAACTGACTCTGGATGAATCCAAACTGACTCTGGATGAGTCCAAACTGACTCTGGATGAGTCCAAACTGACTCTGGATGAATCCAAACTGACTCTGGATGAGTCCAAACTGACTCTGGATGAGTCCAAACTGACTCCAAAAGGTAAAGGACAGAATGATCAGTATTCTGACCTGCTCCTGCATCAGATCCTTCAGCTGGGTGACTCTGTCTGCATCTTCTGGGTGAGAGCTGAGGTAGTCCTTATCGAAGAACGCCTGGAACACATCAATACGATCTATTAAATAACATTTAATATTACTTATTTAATACATCTGAGGTAGTCATTATGGAAGACCGCCTGAAACACATCAATATGATCTATTAAATACATCGTCTGGGTGAGAGCTGAGGTTGTCCTTTATCTGGCTGGCTGACTATTATTTAGGGTTAGGGTGAGGTGTGGGTTGTGAACCGTACCTCTTGGTACCTGGTAGAGGTAGCGTTAGGGTGAGGTGTGGGGTGTATTGTTTAGGGGGTGAGGTGTGGGGTGTATTGTTTAGGGGGTGAGGTGTGGGGTATGAACCGTACCTCCTGGTACCTGGGTTAGGGTCAGGGTGAGGTGTGGGGTGTATTAACGTACCTCTTGGTACCTGGGTTAGGGTCAGGGTGAGGTGTGGGGTGTATTAACGTACCTCCTGGTACCTGGTAGGGTGAGGTGTGGGGTGTATTGTCGTACCTCTTGGTACCTGGGTTAGGGTCAGGGTGAGGTGTGGGATGTATTAACGTACCTCCTGGTACCTGGTAGGGTGAGGTGTGGGATGTATTGTCGTACCTCTTGGTACCTTGGTTAGGGTCAGAGTGAGGTGTGGGGTGTATTGTCGTACCTCTTGGTACCTGGGTTAGGGTCAGGGTGAGGTGTGGGGTGTATTGTCGTACCTCTTGGTACCTGGGTTAGGGTCAGGGTGAGGTGTGGGATGTATTGTCGTACCTCTTGGTACCTGGGTTAGGGTCAGGGTGAGGTGTGGGGTGTATTGTCGTACCTCTTGGTACCTTGGTTAGGGTCAGGGTGAGGTGTGGGGTGTATTGTCGTACCTCTTGGTACCTGTTAGGGTGAGGTGTGGGGTGTATTGTCGTACCTCTTGGTACCTGGCGATGCCTCCGTTCACCGCAGCGTCTATGACCCCGTTGAGGAGCATGCTCAGTGGGTTGATGTTTCCGTGGTGCTGCCGGTGCTGGTACTGACTGATCAGGGTACGGAGTTCCTGACTCTTGTTCTCTACCACGAAGATGGCATTCTCCAGAGGACTCACCTCCACCTGGTGGACAATATGAATACTTATTAATACTTATTATCAATACTGATTATTATTAATACTTATTAACACATCGGATGCTGCCAGCATCTTTCACACTAAGCGAGTGCAGGTTTTACTCTGAAAAGCCCCTCCTTCCGTTCCCCAACAAAACCAGGAGGCATAATGTTCCATTCTTACCTCACGCTGGTCACGCTAAAGTCTCTGTAGAAGCTGCTATAAGCAATAATATGTCAACACTTTAACACTAGCGCGTCGGATCGGTCTGGCTGACCGATTTTGAAATGGTGAAGTGGATTTTCTTTGCCCATGAAGTCCTGAGAAAGTTCCCCTTGCATGACTTTTTCTAAATGTTAGATTCAAACCATCTCTGTTTTTTTTCCATCTGAAACGTTTTGGAAATATGATTTTAGACATAATTCTACTAAAATGTCTGCTCTTTTTCGGTCCGTGGGACCGCTCTATAGACTCCTCACCCTTTCTCCCCCGCAAGCAGTGAAGTTCACACCTCCCTCCCCGCTGGAGACGGGCATTGTTCAAGCTAATGTGTCATTTGCATTCCAACTACTTCCACATGTAGGCAAACTTACATTACGAATGTAAGTTTGTTGTTTTAGATGTTATATTTGTTATATGCGGTTTGCAGAAATAACGATGTCTGACTTTATTTCTCGAAACGGAAAAAAAAAATATGGTGAAATATGGTGTGTTGACTGACTGGCGTATTGTTTCCACCAAACGCATAGCTCAATAGATATAAATACATGTTGACTATACACGCCATCTTTATAGCATAATTATGTAAGGTGGCGATAATAAAAATGAATCAATTATCCTGGAATAATAAAGTTTATAGCATGGTCTGTTTGACCCGACCGACATTTCCTTTCCTTGGAGCGAGAATGCTTGCCGATGCGCGATGCCAAATAAAAATGACAGTGTTTGAAATCAGTCCAACCCGATAGACGTCCCGAACTTCTAAATGTTTTGTCAGTCAGAAGAACAGTTCTGTCCGTCCTTCTTTGTCTGTAAACTTTTCTGCACGCGACCATTGGAACTGATTTCCACGCATCACGGCTCTCTTTTTTTCTCTCTCCCTCTCTCGTGGAGAGGGAGAAAATATCCAAGTAACTGAAGGTGAGGTATGCGGAAGTGCATTTTAGATAACGCTGTAGCACTATTTGTGGCGGTGATGCGTCACATGACTTGATCTATCCTATGGTGTATATATAAACCGTGCTGCTGCTACGGACCTCTCTGCTGGCACAATAAATCAAATATATATAAATGACATCGATCATAGGCGGCGGGTATGTAAGGCTAGGCCAGGCTTAGCCTTCCCAAAAATTATGCTGGGTATTTTTAAAATATATATAGGCTAATATGTGCGCAGCATTATATAGAAGGCTAGCCGCTCCCAAACTCCCAACTCCTTTGTCTGTAAACTTTTCTGATTTGCACGCACGCACGCACAGCTCTTTCCTTTTTTTGGCACAATCAATTAAATATATATTAATTACATCGATGTTTCCCCCTCTATATAAAAATGACAATATATAACTAATGTCGTATTTCGTCTGACGCAATGTGCCTGGCTCTGGCTGTTATACAATAACGTGTGGTAGCCTATTTTATTGGCTCAATACAAAGTCGGACAGTGTTTGCTGCGCAAGGGTATTCAATATAGCGCTCACACCGTCACTATAATTATAGTTTGGTAAACTGAAATAAAACATAAAAAATAACTTGAGTTGTCCTGTCGAGTTGAAACTGCTGCCTTGAATTATAGTTGGAATGTAACATTTAGAAGACAATGGTAAGCCGTCAACGGGTGCAGAGAGAGGTGTGAAGATCATTAGGAGTGGGGGAGAGAATGGCCAATCAAATAGCACGAAAAACACGGTCAACACGGTTTTTTTCAGACATCCTAGTGTTAATTACCCTGCTTTTTTTTTTCAGAGAGCCAGCAATGGGTAAAACGCTCCCACATTTTTTTGTCTCTGTGACACATCTAGGGGCCGCAATCTGCATTCAAAGATGTTCCTAGAAGCTTTCTCATTGGTCGAAAAAAACATGGTCGCAACGACTAACCAATCAGGAAGTAGACAGGCAAATGACAAAGCTTCTAGGAACATCTTTGAATGCAGATTGCGGCCCCTAGATGTGTCACAGAGACTACATTTTTGGGGAGCGTTCTACCCATTGCTGGCTGTCTGGCTAGCTATTCCAAACGAGAAGTCAGAAATTAAGACAGAAATGAAGACAGAATAAAGCTGCAAGGCTTGCACTGCACTGTCCAGTGGGTGTGACTGTGAGGGTCTGGACAGACCCAGTGTGAGGGTCTGGACAGACCCAGTGTGAGGGTCTGGACAGACCTACTGTCCAGTGGGTGTGACTGTAAGGGTCTGGACAGACCCAGTGTGAGGGTCTGGACAGACCCAGTGTGAGGGTCTGGACAGACCCAGTGTGAGGGTCTGGACAGACCCAGTGTGAGGGTCTGGACAGACCCAGTGTGAGGGTCTGGACAGACCCACTGTGAGGGTCTGGACAGACCCAGTGTGAGGGTCTGGACAGACCCAGTGTGAGGGTCTGGACAGACCCAGTGTGAGGGTCTGGACAGACCCAGTGTGAGGGTCTGGACAGACCTACTGTCCAGTGGGGGTGACTGTGAGGGTCTGGACAGACCCAGTGTCTCAGAGTACAGAGAGGTTGCATGCCAGTCTGTCTCTCATGGCTCAGAGTAGAGGAGAGGTTGGCATGATGCAATTTAGTGAGTTTCTTTAGGAATATTTGTCATAGTAAACAACCAGTTTGTCTGTATTCACAAATCCAGTATGTGAGAGATCGTCATAGTCATGCTACCAGGCAGGCTACTAGTGGCCACATGGTCAAAGAAAAACCCAGAACAAATGCGGTTTGCAGATCTGTAATGTTCAGGGCTATTCAGTAAGGCTAGTTTTAAGAGGCTCCTTAAAAGACACCTGATCAATTACACATGTCTCTCTCTCACCACTTCTCTCCTCTCCACTTCGGCCCAGCGGGAGATCCCAGGCAGAGGACGGGACAGGATCAGCGTGGTCCTCTCAATCCACAGGCTCTGTGAAATAAGACACTCTATCAACCCACAGGCTCTGGAAAATAAGACACTATCAACCCACAGGCTCTGGAAAATAAGACACTCTATCAACCCACAGGCTCTAGACCTACCCTGAACTCATTCTCGCGGTCCTTGGGGCCCTTGTGGAAGGGCCTACCTAACGTGAACTCATTCTCGCGGTCCTTGGGGCCCTTATGGAAGGGCCTACCTACCCTGAACTCATTCTCGCGGTCCTTGGGGCCCTTGTGGAAGGGCCTACTTACCCTGAACTCGTTCTCGCGGTCCTTGGGGCCCTTGTGGAAGGGCCTACCTACCCTGAACTCGTTCTCGCGGTCATTGGGGCCCTTGTGGAAGGGCCTACCTACCCTGAACTCATTGTGGCTGTGTTTGGGGTCCTTGTGGAAGGGCCTACCTACCCTGAACTCATTGTAGCGGTCCTTTGGGCCCTTGTGGAAGGGCCTACCTACCCTGAACTCATTCTCGCGGTCCTTGGGGCCCTTGTGGAAGGGCCTACCTACCCTGAACTCGTTCTCGCGGTCCTTGGGGCCCTTGTGGAAGGGCCTACTACCCTGAACTCATTCTCGCGGTCCTTGGGGCCCTTGTGGAAGGGCCTACCTACCCTGAACTCGTTCTCGCGGTCCTTGGGGCCCTTGTGGAAGGGCCTACCTACCCTGAACTCGTTCTCGCGGTCCTTGGGGCCCTTGTGGAAGGGCCTACCTACCCTGAACTCGTTCTCGCGGTCCTTGGGGCCCTTGTGGAAGGGCCTACCTACCCTGAACTCGTTCTCGCGGTCCTTGGGGCCCTTGTGGCCCTTGTGGAAGGGCCTACCTACCCTGAACTCGTTCTCGCGGTCCTTGGGGCCCTTGTGGAAGGGCCTACATACCCTGAACTCGTTCTTGCGGTCCTTGGGGCCCTTGTGGAAGGGCCTACCTACCCTGAACTCGTTCTCGCGGTCCTTGGGGCCCTTGTGGAAGGGCCTACCTACCCTGAACTCGTTCTCGCGGTCCTTGGGGCCCTTGTGGAAGGGCCTACCTACCCTGAACTCGTTCTCGCGGTCCTTGGGGCCCTTGTGGAAGGGCCGGTCGTAGTGGAAGCGGTTGACGTTGTTTATCCGGTAGAAGCTCTTGATCCTCTCGGGGACTCGCTCCAGCTGAGGGACGTCAGAGATGTCGCTGACCGGAGTCACGGCGTAGATCTGGAGGTCTGGACGGGGGGGACAGAGTCAAGGAAATGACCCGCGTGATGATGTCGTTGTCGTGTGCAGGGACGTGCACACATAGACATCTATCTACAAGTAAGACGCGTGGACGCGGGAAGCGAACGCAGCTGTTGTGGCAGTCTGACACACACACACACACACACAGAGCTTTATTTTATTTTTAAGGTTTTTTCTCTCTTTTTTTAGATTTATTTTTGCGTGCGTGCGTGCGTGCGATAAGAGCTATTTTAGGCATGTGTGCAACATGACAACTGTTTTAAAGTATTGTACAGTGGGCGGCTGTGGCTCAGGAGGTAGAGCAGGTCGTCCAATGATCCATGGGTCGGCGGTTCGATTCCCGGCTCCTCCTGTCTACATGTCGAAGTGTCCTTGGGCAAGACACTGAACCCCAAATTGCTCCCGATGTGCTGGTTGGTACCTTGCATGGCTTCCGCCGCAATCGGTGTATGAATGTGTGTGTGAATGGGTGAATGTAATGCACAATCTATGTAAAGCGCCGTGGATAAAGGCGCTATATAAATGCACCATTTACCATTTACCATTTACAGTAACAACTAAAGTCTCTTTAATGTTTATGTTGTACTATTACTACAAAGTAGTATGCATTTCTGCCTACTTCTGGTCCAGGACTTGTCCCAGTTGGTTGTCCCCATTCTCAATAGAAGTCTATGTAGAAGAGCCTCCATTGGACTGAAGCCCCATGAAGTGACCAATAGAAGTCTATGTAGGAGAGCCTCCATTGGACTGAAGCCCCATGAAGTGACCAATAGAAGTCTATGTAGGAGAGCCTCCATTGGACTGAAGCCCCATGAAGTGACCAATAGAAGTCTATGTAGAAGAGCCTCCATTGGACTGAAGCCCCATGAAGTGACCAATAGAAGTCTATGTAGGAAAGCCTCCATTGGACTGAAGCCCCATGAAGTGACCAATAGAAGTCTATGTAGGAGAGCCTCCATTGGACTGAAGCCCCATGAAGTGACCAATAGAAGTCTATGTAGGAGAGCCTCCATTGGACTGAAGCCCCATGAAGTGAACACAGTTTGCGTAACTCTGTCTATAGCTAAGGCTCTGGTGCACACATAGACATCAAAGGGGGCTTCAGCCCCTGCCCCTTTTACCCGTCTGTAAAACAACTGCCCTTTTACCCGTCTGTAAAACAACTGCCCTTTTACCCGTCTGTAAAACAACTGCCCTTTTACCCCTCTGTAAAACAACTGCCCTTTTACCCGTCTGTAAAACAACTGCCCTTTTACCCGTCTGTAAAACAACTGCCCTTTTACCCGTCTGTAAAACAACTGCCCTTTTACCCGTCTGTAAAACAACTGCCCTTTTACCCGTCTGTAAAACAACTGCCCTTTTACCCGTCTGTAAAACAACTGCCCTTTTACCCGTCTGTAAAACAACTGCCCTTTTACCCGTCTGTAAAACAACTGCCCTTTTACCCGTCTGTAAAACAACTGCCCTTTTACCCGTCTGTAAAACAACTGCCCTTTTACCCGTCTGTAAAACAACTGCCCTTTTACCCGTCTGTAAAACAACTGCCCTTTTACCCGTCTGTAAAACAACTGCCCTTTTACCCGTCTGTAAAACAACTGCCCTTTTACCCGTCTGTAAAACAACTGCCCTTTTACCCGTCTGTAAAACAACTGCCCGTCTGTAAAACAACTGCCCTTTTACCCGTCTGTAAAACAACTGCCCTCTCCAGACCACGAATGGAGCATTTACTACATGGTGGAATACATTCACATGCCCTCCTCTCGTCTCCATGCCATGCTGGAAGGAAGGCAGCATTCAGGAGAATTGCTTTTTTTTCCCGAAGTCTCCTGAACTTGAACACAGTATTTTGCGTTGAACAAATTTGTTTAGAAATCCAATGTCGTTTAAAGAGTGCTCTCACGCTCACAACGCGCTGCGACGCGTTGTGAGCGTGAAAACATCATCATTATGTCAAAAACCGTGACGAAAATCAACAGAAATACCAGATCTACAAGCTTCTTCAAAACACGTTAGCTTGCAGATCTGCTATTTGTGATATCTTTTTTTACATAATAGGTAGTTATAAAACTAGGCAACTAGTCGATTAGTAAAACTGACTAGAAGTGAAAGCCCTACCCCACACACACACACACACACACACACACACACACACACACACACACACACACACACACACACACACACACACACACACACACACACACACACACACACACACACACACACACACACACACCCTCTCACAGACGGTTAAAAGCCATGATGTCATATAGGATACATTGTATCCACAGTGTAATAGGATACATTGTAATAGGATACATTGTATCCACAGTGTAATAGGATACATTGGGCGTCACTCTGCAGTATCGTGTCGTCTGGTTGGTTGGGGTGCTGCATGGCGATGGCCTGCGGGAATTCTCCCAGCATCCTTTGCTGGAAGTCCTCCAGCCGTTCGTAGTCGTAACCCCGACACACAAACTCCTTGTTCTGGAAACACGCACGCGCACACACACATGCACATGTAAAATGACTCATACTGGATCTCTTGTCCACTAGTCCCTTCCTGACATTTTAGTCTAGTGTTTATTTGTTGACGAAATTCAGTCAGTATAAATGACACGTAGCTTGCGGAGTTAGTTCAGTCAGTCACACTCGAGGGAATTCATGCCGTGCTCAAAGAGGCGCATTCTATACTCAAGGGGTTAACATGCTGAATTTCTATGTGGTTGTATAAGTGTGTGCAAGTCCCACACGTCATTCACTGATGTGGCAGTCAGCTGACCAATTGGGCGGGCTACTTAAGCTCACCAGTCTGCATGCTCTTCCTGCCTTCCTTCTGCTATGGTTCCCGGTTGTTATGTGATGTTTGCTCCCACCACCACCCCAGCACCACCAGTGGGCTCTGTTATTGTTCCCCATGGGGGGTTCATTGTATATCTATATCCCTGCTCTTAATGTTTATGATGGTTGATCGTGCCGAGCAGGGAGTAAATGCAGAAGAGCCGAACGCCAAGATAAATATCATATGCACACTTGTATTCTCATTCTATAATAAATATTGGTTAAATCTATTCCGTGAGTTGTCTGACTGAATTACAGTAGTTTTAGTCATCATAGCTTAGTTTTCACTTAGTTTCCATTTAGTTTTCGTCAGTGGAAAAAGGTAGTCGATGAACATTTTTCGTCCTAGTTTTAGTCGACAAAATCAACACTGGTCTGTATCTCCACAGACGTAGAAAGGTAGACGCCTCCTTCGCCTCTTCTCCAGAGGAACCAATGCAAGTTGCGTGCGTGCGTGTGTGCGTGCGTGCGTGCGTGCGTGGGTGCGTGGGTGCGTGGGTGCGTGCGTGCGTGGGTGCGTGGGTGCGTGGGTGCGTGCGGTCTGTCCAGTAGGTGGTGCTGTGGTGTAGAGTTTTACCCTGAGGAAGAAGGGGAACTTCCTGCCGTAGAATCCCATCCTGAAGAACTCGGGTTCGATTCTCTGCTGTTCCATGATGTTGTCATAGTACGCTGCCTCCATTTTCTACACGCACACACATACACACACACATATACACGCACACACATACACACACATACATATACACGCACGCACATACACACACATACATATACACGCACGCACATACACACACACACATATACACGCACGCACATACACACATACATATACACGCACGCACATACACACATACATATACACGCACGCACATACAAACACATACATATACACGCACGCACACACGCACGCATGCAGGCACGGACACACGCAAATGAAAACACATCAATGAATACTGTATCAATGTAAAGTACAACCCGATACCCGTAAAAACCCGATAACAAGCTTATCGAGTACCCGGTATCGATAAGCTTTGGGCTTATCGAGTACCCGGTATCGATAAGCTTTGGGCTTATCCAGTACCCGGTATCGATAAGCTTTGGGCTTATCCAGTACCCGGTATCGATAAGCTTTGGGCTTATCGAGTACCCGGTATCGATAAGCTTTGGGCTTATCGAGTACCCGGTTGTGACAAAAGCACATTATTTATGTCATTCTACTTTATTGTTCTGTACGTGTTATTTATTTTGAAATGATAAATGTAACATGTGAAATGACTGTGATATTATTAATATTTCCTATTCATGAGAAAGGTAACGGGTCTGTCACATGGGTGGGTGACACGCCACTGGTGTCGCCACCCAAGGACTTCTAGAGGAAGTGACACACGGGGGAAAGGGGGGAATCACAAACACAGTGTAGGCCTACACGGTTGGAGAAGAGGAGCTCCAGGCGCCAGACAACTTTTGAACAGGAGTAAAGTTTAAGCATAGTGTCTGCAGCCAATACTAAGGACAGTCGTGCCCATCGGGAGAAGCAACGAGCTTGGCTCTGCACCGTAGGATTATCGACCGTTTGGAAGCAGTTGCCGGCGTGCGGGCTGTCGTACAAAGACGTCGCTTACCGGTGAGATCGTTCCAAACGTGTGCCTTGTTGGAGTTGAAGCTTTGAGGGGTACCTCGTTCGCGTTTTCTTTTGGACCGCCTTGAGCGGAAGGACTTCACGTTTGTTGGATCAAAGGAACTATAATAGTCTGTATAGGGCGCACTGCCCGAACGTCCACTATTTCGTGTGGAGAGGACTTAGGGACTGATTTGGGACGGGAGGGGGGAATTGAGAGTAATTGATTGTTGGTTTACGTCTTTTGTGAAGTGTCTAGTTTTGAGTACCTTACCTTTGTTGTTTCGACAGCTGCGTTTTGAGCGTCTCTATATAAAGACTCAGACTACAACAACCCTACGATCCCGTTGTATTTTTTTTCTTAGTTAATGATTTGCCTGGTATAGTAAAGGGCGATTGTTACAGGTGGTGGCCCATACGGGGATCTAGGGGGGTACATTTAATAGAGATAGCCTAATTTTGGGGGTGTTTTACAACGGTGAAGTGAGAAGTACACTGTAAAAAAAGAATTCTGACTTTTACTCAAAAAGTACACTGTAAAAACTAATTCTTAACTTTTACTCAAAAAACCCGAAAAAGACATACAAAACACAATGGAGCAGAGTGGGGGCACTACTTTTACGGTACAGCAAGAACTGGCCTGCATTGAGAACAGGTTGCAAGCTTTCGGTAACCAAGTTCAGTGTGTGCAGCGCCAATTTGAGGAAGCTATGGAGAGCACTGTAAATAGGGAAATGTTCCGGAGGGAGTACATAGATCGCCAGTTGGTGGAGATGGGAACTCTAATCAAATCCTCAGTTGAGCAGTTACAGAAGAGACTGGTCGAGTGTTTTAGGAGGATTGATGAGAAAGGGGCCAGTGAGGTGTCGAAAACAAAACGAGCCAAAACATCTCGCCCAAGCTCCCATACTCCCCATAACCCTCAAGGGTGTCCCACCAGTACTTCCCACCATCTGGCCTCCCGTGGCCTGCCCACCGGCACGAAGAAGGCTCAACGACCATGCGGTGACGGAGGACCCAAGAAGGCGACACGGAGTGGAGCTCAGGTGGCACGCGCAGAGGTCAATCTCGTGCAGCAGGTGATGAGGGAATTACCACCACCGAGAGGCGCTGATGGTGTCACTCCGGGACCCCGAAGACGAGGTGCCCCACCGGAGGTGAAATGCCCGTCCAAGAGGTGGCCACCGGAGGTAACTCCGGCTGGTCTAGGCAGGGCTCAGGGTGCAGATCCCAAGGTCAGAGGTCTACTCGAACATCTGGACCAGACTGACCAGCGACCGGGCCGCCCAGGCTTCGAGGAAGTTCGGGGGATCCTGTATCGGAGACAGCCGACCAAGTCCTCTGGATGGAGATATCAGGTGGTGGTGCCCATCAGCTTAGTCCACTGTTTCCTGGGACATTTTCACGACGGTGGTCATCCAGGTAGGCTGAAGACGCTCCTTCGAATCCTCGAAGTATCCTGGTGGTCTACTGTCCGCAGGGATGTGTGGGACTACATTGAGAGGTGTCAGGGTTGTCGGCAACGCAAGCCAGTAAATAGTAAGCCGCTCCACATGTTGCAGTCCACTCAAGTGGGCCAAGCAGGAGAGCCCCTCGGGAACGACCCGACGGGGCCGGTCTCGAGGAGTACGAAAGGGAACACCGTCCTGCTGGTCACCCTGGACTACAACAGCAAGTGTGCAATGGTAAAAGAAATTCCACGGAGGGTGGGAGACTCTCATTCCAGAAAGGCTGATGTTTACTCGTCAAGGCTAGTGCCCCCTACTTGGTCAGGTTCAGCCATAGCGACGAGTCAGAAAGGCCCCTAATAGTTACCAAGTGAAGTGGAAAGATGGTGGTAAAGTAGACACAGTTAATGTGGTCAACCTCAAACCCTACTTTGGTAGGACTTGAGAAACAGCTTCCAGCTTGGGGGGGGGGACTGTGACAAAAGCACATTATTTATGTCATTCTACTTTACTGTACGTGTTATTTATTTTGAAAGGATAAATGTTACGAAAAAGTCCTTCTGCACACCTACAAAGGACAGGTGCGTCGGATAACAGGAAACTGATATGTAGAAAAAAGGAGAATCCCGCACACTGTCTTCACTTAGGTTGGTTTTTATTGCAACGTTTCGGTCGTCAGACCTTCATCAGGCATGCCTGATGAAGGTCTGACGACCGAAACGTCGAAAGGATAAATGTAACATGTGAAATGACTGTGATATTATTAATATTTCCTATTCATGAGAAAGGTAACGGGTCTGTCACATGGGTGGGTGACACGCCACTGGTGTCGCCACCCAAGGACTTCTAGAGGAAGTGACACACGGGGGAAAGGGGGGGGAATCACAAACACAGTGTAGGCCTACACGGTTGGAGAAGAGGAGCTCCAGGCGCCAGACAACTTTGAACAGGAGTAAAGTTTAAGCATAGTGTCTGCAGCCAATACTAAGGACAGTCGTGCCCATCGGGAGAAGCAACGAGCTTGGCTCTGCACCGTAGGATTATCGACCGTTTGGAAGCAGTTGCCGGCGTGCGGGCTGTCGTACAAAGACGTCGCTTACCGGTGAGATCGTTCCAAACGTGTGCCTTGTTGGAGTTGAAGCTTTGAGGGGTACCTCGTTCGCGTTTTCTTTTGGACCGCCTTGAGCGGAAGGACTTTACGTTTGTTGGATCAAAGGAACTATAATAGACTGTATAGGGCGCACTGCCCGAACGTCCACTATTTCGTGTGGAGAGAACTTTGGGACTGATTTGGGACGGGAGGGGGGAATTGAGAGTAATTGATTGTTGGTTTACGTTTGTTTTCCTGTTTCTTGTATTTAGTAGGGAGAGAGACAGGGACAGACGTCTTTTGTGAAGTGTCTAGTTTTGAGTACCTTACCTTTGTTGTTTTGACAGCTGCGTTTTGAGCGTCTCTATATAAAGACTCAGACTACAACCCTACGATCCCGTTGTTTTTTTTTTCTTAGTTAATGATTTGCCTGGTATAGTAAAGGGCGATTGTTACACGGTATCGATAAGCTTTGGGCTTATCGAGTACCCGGTATCGATAAGCTTTGGGCTTATCCAGTACCCGGTATCGATAAGCTTTGGGCGTATCCAGTACCCGGTATCAATAAGCTTTGGGCTTATCCAGTACCCGGTATCAATAAGCTTTGGGCTTATCCAGTACCCAGTATCAATAAGCTTTGGGCTTATCAAGCCTGTTATGTAGCATAGCGGTCCATGACGTCATGTTTAAACACTCAAGACAAGAGGCGATCAATAAATAAATGTAATCATGCCATGCTGGCACAAATATGTACAATTCCATGCTGTATTGATGTTGGTACCATTAGGAGAGATAACAGGCAAACATTGATCAGAATAATAATTAGGCCTTCACTAAATCCCATCCCAAAAAGCGGTACACAGCTTAACGTCGGGAAAGTTACACGACTGACCCGCCCAGGTGATGCAATAATACTAATGACCGTAGTCTGACCGTAGTCTGACCGTAGTCTGACCGTAGTCTGACCGCAACATGAAAACCTGGTTGACTAGATTAAGAGTTAGAAGACATGTGTCCAGTGCATAGCCCACTGCAGGCCTGGTTGACTAGAGTTAGAAGACATGTGTCCAGTGCATAGCCCACTGCAGGCCTGGTTGACTAGAGTTAGAAGACATGTGTCCAGAGCATAGCCTACTGCAGGCCTGGTAGACTAGATTTAGAAGACATGTGTCCAGTGCATAGCCTACTGCAGGCCTGGTTGACTAGATTTAGAAGACATGCGTCCAGTGCATAGCCTACTGCAGGCCTGGTTGACTAGAGTTAGAAGACATGTGTCCAGTGCATAGCCTACTGCAGGCCTGGTTGACTAGAGTTAGAAGACATGTGTCCAGTGCATAGCCTACTGCAGGCCTGGTTGACTAGAGTTAGAAGACATGTGTCCAGTGCATAGCCTACTGCAGGCCTGGTTGACTAGAGTTAGAAGACATGTGTCCAGTGCATAGCCTACTGCAGGCCTGGTTGACTAGAGTTAGAAGACATGTGTCCAGTGCATAGCCTACTGCAGGCCTGGTTGACTAGAGTTAGAAGACATGTGTCCAGTGCATAGCCTACTGCAGGCCTGGTAGACTAGATTTAGAGTCCAGTGCATAGCCTACTGCAGGCCTGGTAGACTAGATTTAGAAGACATTTTGAAGCCTTTGCTACTGAAATGATGGATTATTTATATAGAAGAAATCCTGTCATTTTTTAACTTGCATCTCTGTGGGGGAGAAGGACAGCTTGACCTGTCTCCTCGCTGCTACCGTGCCTATTGGACAAGGACGGGTTGGGGGAGGGCCTTAGTGCTGCTAACGTGCCTATTGGACAAGGACGGGTTGGGGAGGGACTTAGTGCTGCTAACGTGCCTATTGGACAAGGACGGGTTGGGGAGGGACTTAGTGCTGCTAACGTGCCTATTGGACAAGGACGGGTTGGGGAGGGACTTAGTGCTGCTAACGTGCCTATTGGACAAGGACGGGTTGGGGAGGGACTTAGTGCTGCTAACGTGCCTATTGGACAAGGACGGGTTGGGGAGGGACTTTAGTCGAAGGGCTAATTCTTCTACATTCTCTAACTCCTACTTCTTGTAAATTAAGTGATACAGATGTTTAACCCATTCTGGGCGGGAACCCCTTTTGGTGTTTAAAGCATCATGTTATGCTTTAGCTGTTGAAAAATAGCAGATCTACAAGCTCATCTACAAGCTTGTAGATCTGCTTTTTTTTTAAAAAATTGTTTGATATGAGTTTTTAACTCATATCTTTGCTTCTGGAAGGTCCCTGGACCCAAATCTGGTCACACATGTTTTCAGATGGGGGTCGGCGGCCAAATACAGATAATTCTGGGGGTCCTTGACATGAAATAGGTTGAGAACCACTGATACAGAAACATGAGGGTTTTCTGAAAACTCTCATGTATTAGAAGACATTTGTAGAATGGACCTGGGTTAAACAACAGAATAACGTTACACTCTCAAGAGTTAAAGAAAAGGGTCCATTTTCTCACCCGGATCCAGCTCAGGCTCTGGTAGTCGTATAAGGTCTCGTACTGGAAGGCCAGCTCTCTGCACAGTGAGATCCCATACTCCCAACACTGTAACCATGGAAACACAGTGAGATCCCATACTCCCAACACTGTAACCATGGAAACACAGTGAGATCCCATACTCCCAACACTGTAACCATGGAAACACAGTGAGATCCCATACTCCCAACACTGTAACCATGGAAACACAGTGAGATCCCATACTCCCAACACTGTAACCATGGAAACACAGTGAGATCCCATACTCCCAACACTGTAACCATGGAAACACAGTGAGATCCCATACTCTGTAAACCATGGAAACACAGTGAGATCCCATACTCCCAACACTGTAACCATGGAAACACAGTGAGATCCCATACTCTGTAAACCATGGAAACACAGTGAGATCCCATACTCTGTAAACCATGGAAACACAGTGAGATCCCATACTCTGTAAACCATGGAAACACAGTGAGATCCCATACTCCGGGGGGCACGGTGGGGCAGTCGTTAGCGCTGTCTCCTCACAGCTAGAAGGTCCTGGGTTCTAGTTTTAGATTTCATGGATGCACATTTTGGACCGTTTGAACTGGAACACTAGACAACTGAAGCAGGTGCTCTCTCCTAATTGGACCATTTGAACTGGAACACTAGACAACTGAAGCAGGTGCTCTCTCCTAATTGGACCATTTGAACTGGAACACTAGACAACTGAAGCAGGTGCTCTCTCCTAATTGGACCATTTGAACTGGAACACTAGACAACTGAAGCAGGTGCTCTCTCCTAATTGGACCATTTGAACTGGAACACTAGACAACTGAAGCAGGTGCTCTCTCCTAATTGGACCATTTGAACTGGAACACTAGACAACTGAAGCAGGTGCTCTCTCCTAATTGGACGAACTGGTGATCAATCTGAAAGTGTATTTTGTCTTTATTAAAAAGCTGAAAGGAAGTTAGTGAACAAACCCTCCCAGCTCACTGTGCTTAAAGGAAGTTAGTGAACAAACCCTCCCAGCTCACTGTGCTTAAAGGAAGTTAGTGAACAAACCCTCCCAGCTCACTGTGCTTAAAGGAAGTTAGTGAACAAACCCTCCCAGCTCACTGTGCTTAAAGGAAGTTAGTGAACAAACCCTCCCAGCTCACTGTGCTTAAAGGAAGTTAGTGAACAAACCCTCCCAGCTCAACGTGCTTAAAGGAAGTTAGTGAACAAACCCTCCCAGCTCACTGTGCTTAAAGGAAGTTAGTGAACAAACCCTCCCAGCTCACTGTGCTTAAAGGAAGTTAGTGAACAAACCCTCCCAGCTCAACGTGCTTAGCGTTAGAGTGTCCACACTTCGGAGCAATAGGCGCTGCCTTCAGTTCTCAAACTCTGTCCGAACCCGACCTGACATTTTAGGGCCGGGCCGGGCCGGGCCGGGCCGGGCCTCGGGCTACATGAAAAAGAATATATAGGCTATATTGAATTTGTTTGTAATAATAAAAACAATAGTTCTGTTCTGTCTGTTTGTGTATTTATCTGTTATGAAGATGGTGCTGACTGGGCGTTTCACTTTTACTCTGTGTAGAGTTCTCAAATTATGCACAAACCCGACCAGGCCCGACCCGACATTTTAGGGCCGGGTCGGGCCTGAAATCTATGCTAATTAGTCGGGCCGGGCCTCGGGCCTGATCAGTTAGTGCCGGGCCTTAATTTCCTGGCCTGATGAGAACTCTAGCGGTGCCTTGCCATAGTCGACCAGTTCATTCCACTCACCTTGCCTATAATATACTGTATGTGTTTTTCACACTCGTACTTTGCCCTTGTTGAAGTAGTGCAGTATCTTTAGGGTGTATACTCAGTAGGGTTTAGGGGATAGGGGGTAGGGTGCGTACCTTGCCCTTGTTGAAGTAGTGCAGTATCTTTAGGGTGTATACTCAGTAGGGTTTAGGGGGTAGGGGGTAGGGTGCGTACCTTGCCCTTGTTGAAGTAGTGCAGTATCTTTAGGGTGTATACTCAGTAGGGTTGAGGGGTTAGGGGGTAGGGGGTAGGGTGCGTACCTTGCCCTTGTTGAAGTAGTGCAGTATCTTCCGGCTCAGGTTCTCCTTGCGCTGCCACTCGCTCTGGGCCGGGTAGTGCAGGAAGTCCCGTAGGGGGCGCTCTTCCCACTGCAGCAGCTCCCAGTAGAGCAGCAAGGTGAAGGCCGCCTCTGGAACAACACACAGAGGTCAAAGGTCAAACTCTGAAATGATTATTAATATATATAACTTATAACTACACTTTACATTTTATATCATGTGGAACAAAGACACGTTGTTGGGGTTTCTGTGAAGGGCATTGCTTCCCAACGTGGGGTCGGAGTTCTATTCGGAGTAGAACCGCTGCTCCTTCGCCTGGAAAGGAGCCAGTTGGTGGTTCGGGGCATCTGGTCAGTCTCCCTAGGGAGGTCCTCGAGGCACGTCCCACTGGGAGGAGACCCCGGGGCAGACCAATGACCAGATGGATTATATCTCCACTGGGAGGAGACCCCGGGGCAGACCAAGGACCAGATGGATTATATCTCCACTGGGAGGAGACCCCGGGGCCGACCAAGGACCAGATGGATCATATCTCCACTGGGAGGAGACCCCGGGGCAGACCAATGACCAGATGGATTATATCTCCACTGGGAGGAGACCCCGGGGCCGACCAAGGACCAGATGGATTATATCTCCACTGGGAGGAGACCCCGGGGCAGACCAAGGACCAGATGGATTATATCTCCACTGGGAGGAGACCCAGGGGCCGACCAAGGACCAGATGGATTATATCTCCACTGGGAGGAGACCCAGGGGCCGACCAAGGACCAGATGGATTATATCTCCACTGGGAGGAGACCCCGGGGCAGACCAAGGACCAGATGGAGGAAACACATCCGCCAGGAGGAAGTCACTAATGTTGCTCTGGAGAGGGAAGTCTGGAGCTCTCTGGTGGAGCTGTTGCCCTCGCGACCCGACTACGGATAAGTGGTTGAAGATGGATGTTAATTAGTCCTCTACTTGCAGGGTCCTCTAGAATTATCTGCAGGGTCATTTCTGCCGATACCGATTATGACCGATTCCGATATTATACAGAGGACCACAATGGAAACAAGCCTAGGCCATATAGGGGCTTATTGGCCCAAACTGTCCATTCCTTGCCTGGCCTTGGTTACTGGGTTACAGACCCTTCACAGTACATTGAAAGGGTGTTACCTGTCATATATGTCAGTATGTACAGGTAAAGGGTGTTACCTGTGAAGTCCTCTGCCTGCAGGTGCAGGTCACACAGCTTGTGGATGTAGCGGATGTACATGTCCTCCTTGTTGATCTCAGACTTGTAGAAGTTCTGGGGGTTAAAAACACAAAGAGGATTATTTGTTACGGTCCAATCCCCGGCTACACGCCACACCGCCGACGATACGGTCCAATCCCCGGCTACACACCACCACCACACCGTTACGGTCCATCCCCGGCTACACACCACCACCACACCGACGTTACGGTCCAATCCCCGGCTACACACCACCACCACACCGACGTTACGGTCCAACCCCCGGCTACACACCACCACCACACCGACGTTACGGTCCAACCCCTGGCTACACGCCACCACCACACCGACGTTACGGTCCAACCCCCGGCTACACACCACCACCACACCGACGTTACGGTCCAATCCCCGGCTACACACCACCACCACACCGTTACGGTCCAACCCCCGGCTACACACCACCACCACACCGTTACGGTCCAACCCCCGGCTACACACCACCACCACACCGTTACGGTCCAACCCCCGGCTACACGCCACCACCACACCGTTACGGTCCAACCCCCGGCTACACGCCACCACCACACCGTTACGGTCCAACCCCCGGCTACACGCCACCACCACACCGTTACGGTCCATCCCCGGCTACACACCACCACCACACCGACGTTACGGTCCAACCCCCGGCTACACGCCACCACCACACCGTTACGGTCCAACCCCCGGCTACACGCCACCACCACACCGTTACGGTCCAACCCCCGGCTACACGCCACCACCACACCAACGTTACGGTCCAACCCCCGGCTACACACCACCACCACACCGTTACGGTCCATCCCCGGCTACACACCACCACCACACCGCCGTTACGGTCCAATCCCCGGCTACACACCACCACCACACCGACGTTACGGTCCATCCCCGGCTACACGCCACCACCACACCGACGTTACGGTCCAACCCCCGGCTACACACCACCACCACACCGTTACGGTCCAATCCCCGGCTACACACCACCACCACACCGACGTTACGGTCCATCCCCGGCTACACACCACCACCACACCGACGTTACGGTCCAACCCCCGGCTACACACCACCACCACACCGACGTTACGGTCCATCCCCGGCTACACACCACCACCACACCGACGTTACGATCCATCCCGGCTACACACCACCACCACACCGACGTTACGGTCCATCCCCGGCTACACGACACCACCACACCGACGTTACGGTCCATCCCCGGCTACACACCACCACCACACAGACGTTACGGTCCATCCCCGGCTACACGACACCACCACACCGACGTTACGGTCCATCCCCGGCTACACACCACCACCACACAGACGTTACGGTCCATCCCCGGCTACACACCACCACCACACCGACGTTACGGTCCATCCCCGGCTACACACCACCACCACACCGACGTTACAGTCCATCCCCGGCTACACACCACCACCACACCGACGTTACGATCCATCCCGGCTACACACCACCACCACACCGACGTTACGGTCCAACCCCCGGCTACACGACACCACCACACCGTTACGGTCCAACCCCCGGCTACACACCACCACCACACCGTTACGGTCCAACCCCCGGCTACACACCACCACCACACCGTTACGGTCCAACCCCCGGCTACACACCATCACCACACCGACGTTACGGTCCATCCCCGGCTACACACCACCACCACACCGACGTTACGGTCCATCCCGGCTACACGACACCACCACACCGACGTTACGGTCCATCCCGGCTACACGACACCACCACACCAACGTTACGGTCCATCCCGGCTACACAACACCACCACACAGACGTTACGGTCCATCCCCGGCTACACACCACCACCACACAGACGTTACGGTCCATCCCCGGCTACACGCCACCACCACACAGACGTTACGGTCCAACCCCGGCTACACACCACCACCACACCGACGTTACGGTCCATCCCCGGCTACACACCACCACCACACCGACGTTACGGTCCATCCCCGGCTACACAACACCACCACACCGACGTTACGGTCCAACCCCCGGCTACACACCACCACCACACCGACGTTACGGTCCATCCCCGGCTACACACCACCACCACACAGACGTTACGGTCCATCCCCGGCTACACGACACCACCACACAGACGTTACGGTCCATCCCCGGCTACACGACACCACCACACAGACGTTACGGTCCATCCCCGGCTACACGACACCACCACACCGACGTTACGGTCCATCCCCGGCTACACAACACCACCACACAGACGTTACGGTCCATCCCCGGCTACACACCACCACCACACCGACGTTACGGTCCATCCCCGGCTACACACCACCACCACACCGACGTTACGGTCCATCCCCGGCTACACACCACCACCACACCGACGTTACGGTCCATCCCCGGCTACACACCACCACCACACCGACGTTACGGTCCATCCCCGGCTACACACCACCACCACACCGACGTTACGGTCCATCCCCGGCTACACACCACCACCACACCGACGTTACGGTCCATCCCCGGCTACACAACACCACCACACCGACGTTACGGTCCAACCCCCGGCTACACACCACCACCACACCGACGTTACGGTCCATCCCCGGCTACACACCACCACCACACCGACGTTACGGTCCATCCCCGGCTACACAACACCACCACACCGACGTTACGGTCCAACCCCCGGCTACACACCACCACCACACCGACGTTACGGTCCATCCCCGGCTACACACCACCACCACACCGACGTTACGGTCCATCCCCGGCTACACACCACCACCACACCGACGTTACGGTCCATCCCCGGCTACACAACACCACCACACCGACGTTACGGTCCAACCCCCGGCTACACACCACCACCACACCGACGTTACGGTCCATCCCCGGCTACACAACACCACCACACCGACGTTACGGTCCAACCCCCGGCTACACACCACCACCACACAGACGTTACGGTCCATCCCCGGCTACACACCACCACCACACCGACGTTACGGTCCAACCCCCGGCTACACACCACCACCACACCGACGTTACGGTCCAACCCCGGCTACACACCACCACCACACCGACGTTACGGTCCATCCCCGGCTACACGCCACACCGCCGCCGTTCCGAAGCCCGCTATTCCTCCGACGCATCTCCATTCCGCCTCGCCACATTACGACGTCTGTCCCTAATCGCACGTGGAGAGCCACGTGGCGGGAATGGAGGTGAGTCTGAATGTCACTGTGTCCCCTCCTGTCCCCTCCATGTCCTCTCCCTGTGCCACTGTGTCCCCTCCTGTCCCCTCCATGTCCTCTCCCTGTGCCACTGTGTCCCCTCCTGTCCCCTCCATGTCCTCTCCCTGTGCCACTGTGTCCCCTCCTGTCCCCTCCATGTCTCTCTTTCCCCTCCCTGTGACACTGTGTCCCCTCCTGTCCCCTCCATGTCCTCTCCCTGTCCCCTCCATGTCCTCTCCTGTCCCCTCCTGTCCCCTCCATGTCCTCTCCTGTCCCCTCCTGTCCCCTCCATGTCCTCTCCCTGTGACACTGTGTCCCCTCCTGTCCCCTCCTGTCCCCTCCATGTCTCTCTGTGTCCTCTCCCTGTGACACTGTGTCCCCTCCTGTCCCCTCCTGTCCCCTCCATGTCTCTCTGTGTCCTCTCCCTGTGCCACTGTGCCCCCTCCTGTCCCCTCCATGTCCTCTCCCTGTGCCACTGTGCCCCCTCCTGTCCCCTCCTGTCCCCTCCTGTCCCCTCCATGTCCTCTCCCTGTGCCACTGTGTCCCCTCCTGTCCCCTCCATGTCCTCTCCCTGTGCCACTGTGTCCCCTCCTGTCCCCTCCTGTCCCCTCCATGTCCTCTCCCTGTGCCACTGTGCCCCCTCCTGTCCCCTCCTGTCCCCTCCATGTCCTCTCCCTGTGCCACTGTGTCCCCTCCTGTCCCCTCCTGTCCCCTCCATGTCCTCTCCCTGTGCCACTGTGCCCCCTCCTGTCCCCTCCTGTCCCCTCCATGTCCTCTCCCTGTCCCCTCCTGTCCTCTCCCTGTCCCCTCCTGTCCCCTCCATGTCCCCTCCTGTCCCCTCCTGTCCCCTCCATGTCCTCTCCCTGTCCCCTCCTGTCCCCTCCTGTCCTCTCCTGTCCCCTCCATGTCCTCTCCCTGTCCCCTCCTGTCCCCTCCTGTCCCCTCCATGTCCTCTCCCTGTGCCACTGTGTCCCCTCCTGTCCCCTCCATGTCCTCTCCCTGTGCCACTGTGTCCCCTCCTGTCCCCTCCATGTCCTCTCCCTGTGCCACTGTGTCCCCTCCTGTCCCCTCCTGTCCCCTCCTGTCCTCTCCCTGTCCCCTCCTGTCCCCTCCTGTCCCCTCCATGTCCTCTCCCTGTGCCACTGTGTCCCCTCCCTGTCCCCTCCTGTCCCCTCCTGTCCCCTCCATGTCCCCTCCTGTCCCCTCCATGTCCCCTCCATGTCCCCTCCTGTCCCCTCCTGTCCCCTCCTGTCCCCTCCCTGTCCTCTCCCTGTCCCCTCCTGTCCCCTCCCTGTCCCCTCCTGTCCCCTCCATGTCCCCTCCTGTCCCCTCCATGTCCTCTCCCTGTCCCCTCCTGTCCCCTCCTGTCCCCTCCATGTCCTCTCCCTGTCCCCTCCTGTCCCCTCCTGTCCCCTCCATGTCCTCTCCCTGTGCCACTGTGTCCCCTCCTGTCCCCTCCTGTCCCCTCCTGTCCCCTCCCTGTCCTCTCCCTGTCCCCTCCTGTCCCCTCCATGTCCTCTCCTGTCCCCTCCTGTCCCCTCCATGTCCTCTCCCTGTGCCACTGTGTCCCCTCCTGTCCCCTCCATGTCCTCTCCTGTCCCCTCCTGTCCCCTCCATGTCCTCTCCCTGTGCCACTGTGTCCCCTCCTGTCCCCTCCCTGTCCTCTCCTGTCCCCTCCTGTCCCCTCCTGTCCCCTCCATGTCCTCTCCCTGTCCCCTCCTGTCCCCTCCTGTCCCCTCCATGTCCTCTCCCTGTCCCCTCCTGTCCCCTCCTGTCCCCTCCATGTCCTCTCCCTGTCCTCTCCCTGTCCCCTCCTGTCCCCTCCTGTCCCCTCCATGTCCTCTCCCTGTCCCCTCCTGTCCCCTCCTGTCCCCTCCATGTCCTCTCCCTGTGCCACTGTGTCCCCTCCTGTTCCCTCCCTGTCCCCTCCTGTCCCCTCCTGTCCCCTCCCTGTCCCCTCCTGTCCCCTCCATGTCCTCTCCCTGTCCCCTCCTGTCCCCTCCCTGTCCCCTCCTGTCCCCTCCCTGTCCCCTCCTGTCCCCTCCATGTCCTCTCCCTGTCCCCTCCTGTCCCCTCCTGTCCTCTCCCTGTCCCCTCCTGTCCCCTCCATGTCCTCTCCCTGTCCCCTCCTGTCCCCTCCTGTCCTCTCCCTGTCCCCTCCTGTCCCCTCCATGTCCTCTCCCTGTCCCCTCCTGTCCCCTCCATGTCCTCTCCCTGTCCCCTCCTGTCCCCTCCTGTCCCCTCCATGTCCTCTCCCTGTGCCACTGTGTCCCCTCCATGTCTCTCTGTGTCCTCTCCCTGTGCCACTGTGTCCCATCCTGTCCCCTCCATGTCCTCTCCCTGTGCCAGTGAATGTCTCACCATGAGGTGTGTGGAGCCGCCCAGCTTCTTGCTCTCCATCTCGTCTCCTTTCATGCAGTCCCTGGACATAGAAACACAATACATAGAAACACAATACATAGAAACACAATACATAGAAACACAATACATAGAAACACATATATTAGTCTTAGCGTTCTGTTATTAAGTCATTCGGCGCAGACGTCATCGCCTTTGGACGCCTATTTTAATATCGATTGAATACGGTTGATATTCGCGTCTATTGAATTAACTGTTAGCAAATGAATTGGGGGGGGGGGGGGGGGTGGGGGAGGGGGTTATTATAAGAATCATGTCCTAATGAAGTGTTGCTCTCTGTCTACTCTGTAATCTAGTAATCAGATGACCTGTAATCCAGTAATCTGTAATCCAGTAATCTGTACCTGTAATCCAGTAATCTGTACCTGTAATCAGATTACCTGTAATCCAGTAATCTCTCCATCAGCCGAGTGACCGACGTCACAAACGATCGTCCCGTTTCTCTCCACGTCTCCTGTTCGATCTTCTCCAGCAGGCTACGAAGAGTTAAACATTAAATATAATACATTTAATCACTAATGTTCCATCTTCTCCAGCAGGCTACGAAGAGTTAAACATTAAATATAATACATTTAATCCCTAATGTTCCATCTTCTCCAGCAGGCTACGAAGAGTTAAACATTAAATATAATACATTTAATCACTAATGTTCCATCTTCTCCAGCAGGCTACGAAGAGTTAAACATTAAATATAATACATTCAATCAATAATGTTCGATCTTCTCCAGCAGGCTACGAAGGGTTAAACATTAAATATAATACATTCAATCAATAATGTTCAATCTTCTCCAGCAGGCTACGAAGGGTTAAACATTAAATATAATACATTCAATCAATAATGTTCGATCTTCTCCAGCAGGCTACGAAGGGTTAAACATTAAATATAATACATTCAATCAATAATGTTCGATCTTCTCCAGCAGGCTACGAAGGGTTAAACATTGAATATAATACATTCAATCAATAATGTTCGATCTTCTCCAGCAGGCTACGAAGGGTTAAACATTAAATATAATACATTCAATCAATAACGTTCCATCTTCTCCAGCAGGCTACGAAGGGTTAAACATCAACGTAGATCTACTTAGTGGTGAACTCCAGGTCACACCTTTAGTTTGAAACAAACTATAACAGACCGCTCTATAACAGACCGCTCTATAACAGACCGCTCTATAACAGACAGCCCTATAACAGACCGCTCTATAACAGACCGCTCTATAACAGACCGCTCTATAACAGACAGCCCTATAACAGACCGCTCCGCTCTATAACAGACAGCCCTATAACAGACAGCCCTATAACAGACAGCTCTATAACAGACCGCTCTATAACAGACCGCTCCGCTCTATAACAGACAGCTCTATAACAGACCGCTCCGCTCTATAACAGACAGCTCTATAACAGACCGCTCCGCTCTATAACAGACCGCTCTATAACAGACCGCTCCGCTCTATAACAGACAGCCCTATAACAGACAGCCCTATAACAGACAGCTCTATAACAGACAGCTCTATAACAGACCGCTCCGCTCTATAACAGACCGCTCTATAACAGACCGCTCCGCTCTATAACAGACAGCTCTATAACAGACCGCTCCGCTCTGTAACAGACCGCTCTATAACAGACCGCTCTATAACAGACCGCTCTATAACAGACCGCTCTATAACAGACCACTCTATAACAGACCACTCTATAACAGACCGCTCTATAACAGACCGCTCCGCTCTATAACAGACAGCTCTATAACAGACCGCTCTATAACAGACCGCTCTATAACAGACCGCTCTATAACAGACAGCTCTATAACAGACTGCTCTATAACAGACCGCTCCGCTCTATAACAGACAGCTCTATAACAGACAGCTCTATAACAGACCGCTCCGCTCTATAACAGACCGCTCTATAACAGACAGCTCTATAACAGACCGCTCTATAACAGACCGCTCTATAACAGACAGCTCTATAACAGACCGCTCTATAACAGACCGCTCTATAACAGACCGCTCTATAACAGACCGCTCTATAACAGACCGCTCTATAACAGACAGCTCTATAACAGACCGCTCTATAACAGACCGCTCTATAACAGACCGCTCTATAACAGACCGCTCTATAACAGACAGCTCTATAACAGACAGCTCTATAACAGACAGCTCTATAACAGACCGCTCTATAACAGACCGCTCTATAACAGACAGCTCTATAACAGACAGCTCTATAACAGACCACTCCGCTCTATAACAGACCGCTCTATAACAGACCGCTCTAACAGACCGCTCCGCTCTATAACAGACCGCTCTATAACATACAGCTCTATAACAGACCGCTCTATAACAGACCTCTCTATAACAGACCTCTCTATAACAGACCGCTCCGCTCTATAACAGACCGCTCTATAACAGACAGCTCTATAACAGACAGCTCTATAACAGACCGCTCTATAACAGACCGCTCTATAACAGACCACTCCGCTCTATAACAGACCGCTCCGCTCTATAACAGACCGCTCTATAACAGACAGCTCTATAACAGACCGCTCTATAACAGACCGCTCTATAACAGACCGCTCCGCTCTATAACAGACCGCTCTATAACAGACCGCTCTATAACAGACCGCTCCGCTCTATAACAGACCGCTCTCTATAACAGACCGCTCTATAACAGACCGCTCCGCTCTATAACAGACCGCTCTATAACAGACCGCTCTATAACAGACTGCTCCGCTCTATAACAGACCGCTCTATAACAGACCGCTCTATAACAGACCGCTCCGCTCTATAACAGACCGCTCTATAACAGACCGCTCTGCTCTATAACAGACAGCTCTATAACAGACCGCTCTATAACAGACAGCTCTATAACAGACCGCTCTATAACATACCGCTCTATAACATACCGCTCTATAACAGACCGCTCTATAACAGACCGCTCCGCTCTATAACAGACCGCTCTATAACAGACCGCTCTATAACAGACCGCTCTATAACAGACCGCTCCGCTCTATAACAGACCGCTCTCTATAACAGACCGCTCTATAACAGACCGCTCCGCTCTATAACAGACCGCTCTATAACAGACCGCTCTATAACAGACCGCTCTATAACAGACCGCTCTATAACAGACTGCTCCGCTCTATAACAGAGCGCTCTATAACAGACCGCTCCGCTCTATAACAGACCGCTCTATAACAGACCGCTCTGCTCTATAACAGACAGCTCTATAACAGACCGCTCTATAACAGACCGCTCTATAGCAGACCGCTCTATAGCAGACCGCTCTATAACAGACCGCTCTATAACAGACAGCCCTATAACAGACAGCCCTATAACAGACAGCTCTATAACAGACAGCTCTATAACAGACCGCTCTATAACAGACCGCTCCGCTCTATAACAGACAGCTCTATAACAGACCGCTCCGCTCTATAACAGACAGCTCTATAACAGACAGCTCTATAACAGACAGCTCTATAACAGACCGCTCTATAACAGACCGCTCTATAACAGACCGCTCTATAACAGACAGCTCTATAACAGACAGCTCTATAACAGACCGCTCTATAACAGACAGCTCTATAACAGACAGCTCTATAACAGACCGCTCTGCTCTATAACAGACCGCTCTATAACAGACCGCTCTATAACAGACCGCTCTATAACAGACAGCTCTATAACAGACTGCTCTATAACAGACCGCTCCGCTCTATAACAGACAGCTCTATAACAGACAGCTCTATAACAGACCGCTCTATAACAGACCGCTCTATAACAGACCGCTCTATAACAGACAGCTCTATAACAGACCGCTCTATAACAGACAGCTCTATAACAGACAGCTCTAGAACAGACCGCTCCGCTCTATAACAGACCGCTCTATAACAGACCGCTCTATAACAGACCGCTCCGCTCTATAACAGACCGCTCTATAACAGACAGCTCTATAACAGACCGCTCTATAACAGACCTCTCTATAACAGACCTCTCTATAACAGACCGCTCCGCTCTATAACAGACCGCTCTATAACAGACAGCTCTATAACAGACAGCTCTATAACAGACCGCTCTATAACAGACCGCTCTATAACAGACCGCTCTATAACAGACCGCTCCGCTCAATAACAGACTGCTCCGCTCTATAACAGACCGCTCTATAACAGACAGCTCTATAACAGACCGCTCTATAACAGACCGCTCTATAACAGACCGCTCCGCTCTATAACAGACCGCTCTATAACAGACCGCTCTATAACAGACCGCTCCGCTCTATAACAGACCGCTCTCTATAACAGACCGCTCTATAACAGACCGCTCCGCTCTATAACAGACCGCTCTATAACAGACCGCTCTATAACAGACCGCTCTATAACAGACTGCTCCGCTCTATAACAGACCGCTCTATAACAGACCGCTCTATAACAGACCGCTCCGCTCTATAACAGACCGCTCTATAACAGACCGCTCTGCTCTATAACAGACAGCTCTATAACAGACCGCTCTATAACAGACCGCTCTATAACAGACCGCTCTATAACATACCGCTCTATAACAGACCGCTCTATAACAGACAGCTCTATAACAGACCGCTCTATAACAGACCGCTCTATAACAGACCGCTCTATAACAGACAGCTCTATAACAGACAGCTCTATAACAGACAGCTCTATAACAGACCGCTCTATAACAGACCGCTCTATAACAGACCGCTCTATAACAGACCGCTCCGCTCTATAACAGACCGCTCTATAACAGACCGCTCTATAACAGACCGCTCTATAACAGACCGCTCTATAACAAACCGCTCCGCTCTATAACAGACCGCTCTATAACAGACAGCTCTATAACAGACCGCTCTATAACAGACAGCTCTATAACAGACCGCTCTATAACAGACCGCTCTATAACAGACCGCTCTATAACAGACCGCTCCGCTCTATAACAGACCGCTCTATAACAGACCGCTCTATAACAGACCGCTCTATAACAGACCGCTCCGCTCTATAACAGACCGCTCTCTATAACAGACCGCTCTATAACAGACCGCTCCGCTCTATAACAGACCGCTCTATAACAGACCGCTCTATAACAGACCGCTCTATAACAGACCGCTCCGCTCTATAACAGACCGCTCTATAACAGACCGCTCCGCTCTATAACAGACCGCTCTATAACAGACCGCTCTGCTCTAT
>NW_027638382.1:0-22500 GCF_951216825.1 Electrona antarctica | reverse complement strand
GATGTGGAATGTCTTCCACGTCAGGAAGGTGGGCGTGGCCACCAAACTGAAAACAATCATTAAAATCATGTGTGACAGGAAATGCTTTTCCGTAGGTTTTCAGCTACGTTTATAAAACTACACAATATCAGCAGAACCACAGCATCGTAAATGCTGCTTCATACCCATTAGATCCATAACAACGGTGTGAAACCGGTTTGAAGTGGATTTAGATTGAACAGAAAGCGCAACGGACCCATGTGTGTGTGGGCGTAGGCTTGGCTCCATTTACCACATGGCTCACCTGTTTCCAGTCCCTTCATTCTCTCCAATGAAGGGATGGCTGCCATCAGCTCATCACCTCCAGCCTATAAAGCCCCGGCCTTCCCACAGATCGCCAGATTTTGTTGAATCAACCACAGTGACTATCGTGGCCTTTCTTTCCAAACAAAATAAGGCCACTGTTGGTCGGGGTGGTGTTGCAGTCTATTGTTTGATAACACTCGCGTCTCTTCTTGTATACACTCAATCACTCACGGAGATCAGAAGTTGCGTCATAACAAAACATATTTATTTCTCCGTCACAAATGAACCTAAACTTTGAGTATATGTAATAAAACAAAAAAGAGCCTGCGGTCAACAAACTGTGAGCTTCCCCGTCTGTGTCACATTCTCTCCCAGCAGGGAGTCACCTGTCTGTCATCAGGTGGTCACCTGTCTGTCATCAGGTGCCTAGCACCTACAAATCATTTCACACAAGGGGAGGGGAAACCTCCATTCAGCGCATCAAATTCATAGCGCGATTATAATAATTAAATGACCACAAAATAAACAATTCATATAGCAGGCAATAAATAGCAGATTAAATGCAAATAATCATAGATTGAAATGGCTCTAACATAGCGGAAGGAGGCACACCTGCCTGCCTCCTGCCTGCCTGCCAGTTTGTTTAAATAAACACCCTTGAACTGTCAAACTTTTGTCTGTGTCTGCATTTGGGTCCGCCAGTTCTTGGTACCGTGACAGAACAATCTGGCCAGAATGGACCCAGCAGACTTGGACAGAGTTAAGGAGGCCATTGTTAAACAGGGGCAGTGTTTAGGAAATCACGAGCAAATGTTAAAGTCTCTCATGGATAGCGTGGCTGAGATCTCAAACCAACTGACTGCCATCAGCGGCGCACCACCACCTCAACCTGTGAAACCTGTTTGAAGTGGATTTAGATTGAACAGAAAGCAGTGTGAAACCTGTTTGAAGTGGATTTAGATCCATAATAACCTGTTTGAAGTTGCCGTTCTTGCGCTGCTCCCAGTTCATCATGTCGTGGAAGATCGGGATCATGATGTTCCGAACCTCGCTCTGAGGGACCAGAGTTACGCCCAGGAACGGACCCATCATTCCTGGGATGAAGTGGGGCTTGTTCTCCCCTGATGGAACACACACACATTTAGACCCATCACCCTACCCACTACCCATACCTAACCTAACCCAGGAACGGACCATCATTCCTGGGATGAAGTGGGGCTTGTTCTCCCCTGATGGAACACACACACATTTAGTCCCATCACCCTACCCACTACCCACTACCCACTACCCATACCTAACCTAACCTAACCTAACCCAGGAACGGACCATCATTCCTGGGATGAAGTGGGACTTGTTCTCCCCTGATGGAACACACACACATTTAGACCCATCACCCTACCCACTACCCACTACCCACTACCCACTACCCATACCTAACCTAACCTAACCTAACCCAGGAACGGACCATCATTCCTGGGATGAAGTGGGGCTTGTTCTCCCCTGATGGAACACACACACATTTAGACCCATCACCCTACCCACTACCCACTACCCACTACCCATACCTAACCTAATCTAACCTAACCCAGGAACGGACCATCATTCCTGGGATGAAGTGGGGCTTGTTCTCCCCTGATGGAACACACACACATTTAGACCCATCACCCTACCCACTACCCATACCTAACCTAACCCAGGAACGGACCATCATTCCTGGGATGAAGTGGGGCTTGTTCTCCCCTGATGGAACACACACACATTTAGACCCATCACCCTACCCACTACCCACTACCCACTACCCATACCTAACCTAACCTAACCTAACCCAGGAACGGACCATCATTCCTGGGATGAAGTGGGGCTTGTTCTCCCCTGGATGTTAAAAGACACACATTAACCCAGGAATCCATCATCCATAACCCTGCGTGCGTGCGTGCGTGTGTGTGTGCGTGCGTGCGTGCGTGCGTGTGTGCGTGCGTGCGTGTGTACGTGCGTGCGTGTGTGCGTGCGTGTGTGCGTGTGTGCGTGCGTACGTGCGTGCGTGCGTGCGTGTGTGCGTGTGTGCGTGCGTACGTGCGTGTGTGCGTGTGTGCGTGCGTGTGTGCGTGTGTGCGTGCGTACGTGCGTGCGTGCGTGCGTGTGTGCGTGCGTACATGCGTCTCACCTAGTTTCTGCCACATGCTGAACAGCTCATAGGCCATCATCACCCTCATGTCTCCATATCTGTAAAGATAATATAAGACTAATCAATATATCTGTAAAGATAATATAAGACTAATCAATATATCTGTAAAGATAATATAAGACTAATCATCATCCTCCGTTTTGGTTCTGGCAGAGCTGTGTAACATTATGAGTCTTCTTCTGCTTGGCCAGTTCACACTTCTAAAAGAGACTTTAGTCTCAATGTGTTTTTTACTGGTTAAATAAAACATAAATAAGATAAGGGAGGACACTACACTGGTTAAATAAAACATACATAAGATAAGGGAGGACACTACACTGGTTAAATAAAACATAAATAAGGTAAGGGAGGACACTACACTGGTTAAATAAAACATACATAAGGTAAGGGAGGACACTACACTGGTTAAATAAAACATAAATAAGGTAAGGGAGGACACTACACTGGTTAAATAAAACATAAATAAGGTAAGGGAGGACACTACACTGGTTAAATAAAACATACATAAGGTAAGGGAGGACACTACACTGGTTAAATAAAACATACATAAGGTAAGGGAGGACACTACACTGGTTAAATAAAACATAAATAAGATAAGGGAGGACACTACGTACTGGTTAAATAAAACATAAATAAGATAAGGGAGGACACTACACTGGTTAAATAAAACATAAATAAGGTAAGGGAGGACACTACGTACTGGTTAAATAAAACATAAATAAGATAAGGGAGGACACTACACTGGTTAAATAAAACATAAATAAGGTAAGGGAGGACACTACGTACTGGTTAAATAAAATATAAATAAGATAAGGGAGGACACTACGTACTGGTTAAATAAAACATAAATAAGGTAAGGGAGGACACTACACTGGTTAAATAAAACATAAATAAGGTAAGGGAGGACACTACACTGGTTAAATAAAACATAAATAAGGTAAGGGAGGACACTACACTGGTTAAATAAAACATAAATAAGGTAAGGGAGGACACTACGTACTGGTTAAATAAAACATAAATAAGGTAAGGGAGGACACTACACTGGTTAAATAAAACATAAATAAGATAAGGGAGGACACTACGTACTGGTTAAATAAAACATAAATAAGGTAAGGGAGGACACTACACTGGTTAAATAAAACATAAATAAGATAAGGGAGGACACTACACTGGTTAAATAAAACATAAATAAGGTAAGGGAGGACACTACACTGGTTAAATAAAACATAAATAAGGTAAGGGAGGACACTACACTGGTTAAATAAAACATAAATAAGATAAGGGAGGACACTACGTACTGGTTAAATAAAACATAAATAAGGTAAGGGAGGACACTACACTGGTTAAATAAAACATAAATAAGATAAGGGAGGACACTACGTACTGGTTAAATAAAACATAAATAAGGTAAGGGAGGACACTACACTGGTTAAATAAAACATAAATAAGATAAGAGAGGACACTACACTGGTTAAATAAAACATACATAAGGTAAGGGAGGACACTACGTACTGGTTAAATAAAACATAAATAAGGTAAGGGAGGACACTACACTGGTTGAATAAAACATAAATAAGGTAAGGGAGGACACTACGTACTGGTTAAATAAAACATAAATAAGGTAAGGGAGGACACTACACTGGTTAAATAAAACATAAATAAGGTAAGGGAGGACACTACGTACTGGTTAAATAAAACATAAATAAGGTAAGGGAGGACACTACACTGGTTAAATAAAACATAAATAAGGTAAGGGAGGACACTACACTGGTTAAATAAAACATAAATAAGGTAAGGGAGGACACTACACTGGTTAAATAAAACATACATAAGATAAGGGAGGACACTACACTGGTTAAATAAAACATAAATAAGGTAAGGGAGGACACTACGTACTGGTTAAATAAAAAATAAATAAGGTAAGGGAGGACACTACACTGGTTAAATAAAACATAAATAAGATAAGGGAGGACACTACACTGGTTAAATAAAACATAAATAAGGTAAGGGAGGACACTACACTGGTTAAATAAAACATAAATAAGGTAAGGGAGGACACTACGTACTGGTTAAATAAAACATAAATAAGGTAAGGGAGGACACTACGTACTGGTTAAATAAAACATAAATAAGGTAAGGGAGGACACTACACTGGTTAAATAAGACATAAATAAGGTAAGGGAGGACACTACACTGGTTAAATAAAACATAAATAAGATAAGGGAGGACACTACGTACTGGTTAAATAAAACATAAATAAGGTAAGGGAGGACACTACGTACTGGTTAAATAAAACATAAATAAGGTAAGGGAGGACACTACACTGGTTAAATAAAACATAAATAAGGTAAGGGAGGACACTACGTACTGGTTAAATAAAACATAAATAAGGTAAGGGAGGACACTACACTGGTTAAATAAAACATAAATAAGGTAAGGGAGGACACTACGTACTTGTCTAGAACGCTCTTCCTCTTGGCCTGACTCAGAGGCTCCAGCTGCAGACTGGGCTGGTTGATGAACAACACCGTGAGGCTGAAGAACGAGTTCCACACCTGGAAACACGCATGCACGCACGCACGCAGACACAGTACAGTATAATAATCATAACATCAGTTATACAGTACAGTACAGTACAGTACAGTACAGTACAGTACAGTACAGTACAGTACAGTACAGTACAGCGCAGCGCAGCGCAGCGCAGTACAGTACAGTACAGTGCAATAATCCTTCACACCCACCTTGAAATCAAAGTCTGCCTCAGAGAAGTTCTTGTGCAACGCCGGAGACAGAAACTGTGTGGTCACTATGATGACACTGAGGAGACACAGAGACACTGTGAGGTCACTATGATGACATCACTATGTTGACAATGCAGATACACAGAGACACTGTGAGGTCACTATGATGACATCACTATGATGACACTGCAGAAACACAGAAACACTGTGAGGTCACTATGATGACATCACTATGATGACACTGCAGAAACACAGAGACACTGTGAGGTCACTATGATGACATCACTATGATGACACTGCAGAGACACAGAGACACTGTGAGGTCACTATGATGACATCACTATGATGACATCACTACACAGTGTGTAACCAACATCTGAAGTGAACTGAGCTCCTGACCTCTGGCTAGTTGAGTATAGTAGCATTATTTTGTTATTTAGCAAACTGCTAGAAGTGGTACCCTAAGTGCTTTTCTATTAGTATTGTATTATTAGCTTGTGTGGTAGTCTGTAGTTTATAGTTGTATTGTTTGTGTGCTTCAAGCAGTAGGCTATTGGCACTTTGTAGTAGTATAAGTAGTTTCACCCTGTATAGGCCACTTGATTGCCTTGTGAAGTGGGTGGTTTAGCCAGCACAGCTCAAGGGATAAGTAGGCAGGTTGAGAGTATTCTATTCAGTGTGTAACCAACATCTGAAGTGAACTGAGCTCCTGACCTCTGGCTAGTTGAGTATAGTAGCATTATTTTGTTATTTAGCAAACTGCTAGAAGTGGTACCCTAAGTGCTTTTCTATTAGTATTGTATTATTAGCTTGTGTGGTAGTCTGTAGTTTATAGTTGTATTGTTTGTGTGCTTCAAGCAGTAGGCTATTGGCACGTTGTAGTAGTATAAGTAGTTTCACCCTGTATAGGCCACTTGATTGCCTTGTGAAGTGTGTGGTTTTGCCAGCACTCCTGGCAGACGATTAGCAATCAGTTGAAGTGGCCTTATACCACCAGCTGAAAGCGTCAGCTTTTAAGCGGCGTCCAGCAAACTAAGGCCAGGCGAACAAAGGCGACAGGCGACTTTGTCAAGGCCAGGCGAACAAAGGCGACAGGCGACTTTGTCAAGGCCAGGCGAACAAAGGCGACAGGCGACTTTGTCAAGGCCAGGCGAACAAAGGCGACAGGCGACTTTGTCAAGGCCAGGCGAACAAAGGCGACAGGCGACTTTGTCAAGGCCAGGCGAACAAAGGCGACAGGCGACTTTGTCAAGGCCAGGCGAACAAAGGCGACAGGCGACTTTGTCAAGGCCAGGCGAACAAAGGCGACAGGCGACTTTGTCAAGGCCAGGCGAACAAAGGCGACAGGCGACTTTGTCAAGGCCAGGCGAACAAAGGCGACAGGCGACTTTGTCAAAGTCCGACTTCGTCACTGAACGATAAGCTGTATCATTGATTAGTGACATATATAGTAGTGTGATAGATATAGTAGTGTATAGTAGTATATGTTTAGTGATCTACAATGTGTTTTCTTCCTATTCCTGTCCTCTCTTCTTCCAGGTGGTCGCACAAACACTGGGTTACACCCAGATGTCGCGACACAACTAATCTCATCTATCCTACTCTTTCAACTCACGTCGAGCAAGTGGTAACGGGAGGGCTTTGGAATTGCCACTCGGCTGTGGTGGAAGGCAAATCTGCTTTCATCTCAGCCTACGCATCCTTGCTCTCCCTTAACTTCCTTGCTCTGACTGAGACCTGGATCAGACCAGAAAACACTGCTACGCCCGCGGCTCTGTCAGATGTGTACTCTTTCTCTCACACTCCCAGAGCCGTGCGGACAGGTGGTGGGGCTGGTCTGCTAATTTCCAGAAAATGGAAATACTCTCCTGTTTCACTGTCACAATTCTCTCCTACCTCATTTGAATTTCATGTGGTCACTGTTTCTCATCCAGTCAAGCTCACCATTGCAGTTGTTTATCGCCCACCGGGCCCTGCTGGTGGCTTCCTGGAGGAGCTGGACCATCTAGTCTCCCACTTCCCTGTCGATGGCTCTGGATTCATCCTTCTGGGTGACTTCAACCTCCCAACTGAGAAGCAGCTAGACCCACTACTTTCGTTTCTCACCGCCTTTGACCTAGTTATTTCCCCATCTCCTCCTACCCATGAGGCGGGCAACCAACTGGACCTGATCTTCACCAGAGGCTGCTCTATTGCTAACCTGTCTGTCACTCCTCTTTCCAGTGAAAAGGGTAAGAAACTCTCTGATCACTACTTCATGTCCTACTCTCTCTCTCTCTCCTCTCCCCCCTCACAGCCCCTCCCTACCCACATGATTTCCTCACGTCACAATCTTCGCTCACTTTCCTCCACTGATCTTTCCTCTTCTGTTCTCTCTGCTCTCCCTGCCCCTGAATCCTTTGCTCTTCTATCCCCTGATACCGCCACAGATTTTCTCCACTCTATCCTCTTCTCTCGACCATCTCTGTCCCCTCACCACCAGGCCTGCACGCCAAACTCCACCTGCCCCCTGGTTGTCGGACTCAGTGCGGACTGAGAGACGGAGCCTGAGAGCGGCTGAGCGCAAATGGAGAAATGGCAACCTCCTGGAGGACCTTCTCACCTTCCAATCTCTCATTTCTACTTTTTCCTCCTCTCTATCAGCTGCTAAAGCTGCTTTTTTCTGCACTAAAATTCAGGCTTCTGCTTCCAACCCTAAAAAACTCTTTGAAACTTTCTCCTCTCTCCTACAACCACCACCCCCTCCTCCCTCCTCATCCCTCCTCCCTGACGATTTCGCCAACTTCTTTGACAAGAAGGTGAACGATATCCGATCCTCCTTCCCTCCTCCCCCGGCTGGTGCCCTGCGCACTACCCACACCTGTCTGCCTGCCACCCCCCCCTCTCTACCTTCACCTACTCCTCTTCCCCCCATCCCCTCTCTATCCCACTTCTCTCCCCTCTCCCCTAACGAGGTCCTTCTCCTTGTTACCTCTAGTCGCCCCACCTCATGCTCTCTGGACCCGGTCCCATCCACTCTGTTGCAGTCTATTGCACCTGAACTTCTTCCCTTCTTAACCCACCTTATTAACACCTCTCTGACATCTGGCTACTTTCTTTCTACTTTCAAGACTGCCAGAGTCACCCCCCTCCTGAAGAAACCGACACTTGACCCCTCTGAGATCAAGAACTACAGACCGGTTTCCCTTCTATCCTTCCTATCTAAAACTCTCGAACGTGCTGTCTTTAAACAACTGTCCTCCTATCTCCACCAGAACAACCTCCTGGACTCCAACCAGTCTGGGTTCAAAGTGGGTCACTCGACAGAGACTGCCCTGCTGGCAGTGACGGAGTCGCTCCATGCCGCTAGAGCGAACTCTCTCTCCTCCGTCCTGATACTCCTGGACCTGTCTGCAGCGTTCGACACGGTGAACCATCAGATCCTCCTCTCCACCCTCGAGGGGATGGGTGTCTCAGGCTCTGCACTCTCCCTGTTTGCATCCTACCTGACGGGTCGCTCCTACCAGGTGATGCTGAGAGGGTCTGTGTCAGAACCACACAGGCTCACAACTGGGGTTCCCCAAGGCTCGGTTCTGGGTCCTCTTCTTTTCTCTCTCTACACTACATCTCTGGGTGCTGTCATCCACTCCCATGGCTTTTCCTACCACTGCTATGCCGATGACACCCAGCTGATCCTCTCATTCCCCCCCTCTGATACCCAAGTGGAGGCACGCATTGCTGCTTGTCTGGCTGACATCTCGGAGTGGATGTCGACAAACCACCTGAAGCTCAACCTGGACAAGACCGAGCTGATGTTCCTCCCGGGGAAGGGCTGTCCGCACCGAGACATGGCCATCACCATTGATAATGCTGTGGTGACCTCAACTCGGACTGCGAAGAATCTGGGTGTGACCCTGGACGATCAACTGACGTTCTCGGCAAACATCGCATCAGTGACAAGGTCCTGCAGATTCCTCCTCTACAACATCAGGAGGATTCGCCCCTTCCTCACGGAGAAGGCAGCCCAGGTGCTCATCCAGGCTCTCGTCATCTCCCGCCTGGACTACTGCAACTCCCTCCTTGCTGGTGCTCCGGCATCTGCCATCAGACCTCTGGAGCTTGTTCAGAAAGCTGCGGCTCGTCTGGTGTTCAACCGCCCCAAGTTCTCCCACACAACCATCCTTCTCCGTTCTCTACACTGGCTCCCCGTAGCGGCTCGCATCCAGTTCAAAACCCTGGTGTTAGCCTATAGGGCAGTGAAAGGAACAGCTCCTTCCTACCTCCGGGCTATGGTCGATGCCTACACCCCTGCCCGACCACTTCGGTCTGCCACCTCGGGGCGACTGATTGCCTCGTCACTCAAGGGTCCTTCTGGCCGATCCACACGGTCACGACTCTTTTCTGTTCTGGCCCCACAGTGGTGGAATGAACTTCCCACTGATGTTAGGACAGCAGAGTCACTGCCCATATTTCGCCGCAGGTTGAAAACCCACCTCTTCAGGAAACACTACCCTTCCTCTCTGCCTGACCTACTTGTTGTTAACTAGTTGTACGGACGCTTGTTTTCTATTGTTGTATTGTTTATTGGATCTTGTTTAATCGATACACTTAATAGTTTTAGCTCATGCTCATTTGATTTAGCTATTTTGTCTCATCTGTTTAAGGAAATAGGTAGCTGATATATTGCACTTTTACCTTAGCGCTAGGTATACTCTTGGTTGCTTGTTTTTGCAGAAAATGCACTAAAGACTTCTGGTGATTAGTAGTTTTTGTTCCCTACCTATGTTGAATACACTTATTGTAAGTCGCTTTGGATAAAAGAGTCTGCTAAATGACTGTAATGTAATGTAATCACTATGATGACACTGAGGAGACCCCGAGACACTGTGAGGTCACTATGATGACATCACTATGATGACACTGCAGAGACACAGAGACACTGTGAGGTCACTATGATGACATCACTATGATGACACTGAGGAGACACAGATACACTGTGAGGTCACTATGATGACATCACTATGATGTCACTGTGAGGTCACTCAACCCCCTGCAGACGCAGCCCTTTGGGACAGTCGGCTCTCAAACGGTCTGGGCCGATATATGACACACATTAACAGCCCGAACGCCCAGGGTTATTTAATCCATTAAATCAGTGCCCATACCCGAGGTGGGATTGGCGAAAGGGCCTTTCTGTGTGGAGTTTGCATGTTCTCCCCGTGTCCCCTAGGGTAGGTACCCTCACAAAAACATGCAGTGATCCTGGTCTCTAAACTGCCTCCCCCTGGCCAGCTGGGGCGCCTGATGGAGGGGAAAGGAACTGGTTGGAATAACGTGTTCCTACCACGCGCTACGTCCAACCAGGGAAACTCCCCCCTGTCAGGTGCAAATGAGCAACTTGGACACTCAGGCATGAAGGAAGCATGAGTTCAAGTCCGTTGCTCTCCCCATGTCCCCCATATATGGGGACTAGGTTGGCGGAGGGTGTGTAGAGCCCAGGATCACATTAGATAATTGACACAGGGGTGAAAAATGGGTTACAAAAAAATCGTGGGATAAAAAAATATAATAATCTCCGTCCTTTTGATCAATCTCCGTCCTGTGCGCTCAGGGTGTTAACTACTTACTGACTGGTCAGCAGCCTCATGACGCTCCAGTCTGTTAACTACTTACTGACTGGTCAGCAGCCTCATGACGCTCCAGTCTGTTAACTACTTACTGACTGGTCAGCAGCCTCATGACGCTCCAGTCTGTTAACTACTTACTGACTGGTCAGCAGCCTCATGCCGCTCCAGTCTGTTAACTACTTACTGACTGGTCAGCAGCCATGATGCTCTGGGTGTTAACTACTTACTGACTGGTCAGCAGCCTCATGACGCTCCAGTCTGTTAACTACTTACTGACTGGTCAGCAGCCTCATGACGCTCCAGTCTGTTAACTACTTACTGACTGGTCAGCAGCCTCATGACGCTCTGGGTGTTAACTACTTACTGACTGGTCAGCAGCCTCATGACGCTCCAGTCTGTTAACTACTTACTGACTGGTCAGCAGCCATGATGCTCTGGGTGTTAACTACTTACTGACTGGTCAGCAGCCTCATGACGCTCCAGTCTGTTAACTACTTACTGACTGGTCAGCAGCCTCATGACGCTCCAGTCTGTTAACTACTTACTGACTGGTCAGCAGCCATGATGCTCTGGGTGTTAACTACTTACTGACTGGTCAGCAGCCATGATGCTCTGGGGGTTAACTACTTACTGACTGGTCAGCAGCCTCATGACGCTCCAGTCTGTTAACTACTTACTGACTGGTCAGCAGCCATGATGCTCTGGGTGTTAACTACTTACTGACTGGTCAGCAGCCATGATGCTCTGGGGGTTAACTACTTACTGACTGGTCAGCAGCCTCATGACGCTCCAGTCTCGAGGGAAGATGGTGATCTTCATCAGGTTGCGAAACACACAGAATATCTTCAACAGGAACTCCTGGAGAAGAGGAGAACACAGCAGGATGTCGACATAGAGCACCAGAGTCTAGGTTCATAGAAGAACTGTGTTTGAAAGATAAACCGACCACCCCGGCCTTTCTGTCATGGGGAGTGGCTGTGCGTCGTTAATGATGTCCATTTATATTTGATACATCCAGTTTCTGGAGAAAATGGAATTAATGTGGCCGCAAAAGCCTTGAAACTACATATGAAAGCAATGTCGCTGCTAATATACGTCACACCCAGCTGTCAACACGTGCGTTCCTGAGATTCCTCGTTGACGTAAGCTCAGCTGGCGGTGACTCGACTCGTACTAACCACGAAACATTAAATATCAAAAATATATATCAAAAATAAAAATAAACGTAATTAACATGTCAGTTTATGTTGTGTTATTATTGTGTTACTCTTTGGGCATATTTGTACATTTCCACCTTCAGTCGATGCTTCATATCCATATGAGTGAAAAGGCCGGGATGATCGGTTTATTTTTCAAACACAGTTCTTATATATACTGAAGAGATCTAAAATCCCTCTATGGGGATTTCAATGCAAATAAAAAGTACATGAACCCATGGACTGGCGCCCTGTACTGACAGTGACGTCAGGACTTCGGTACTCTAACTGCCCGGGGCAGTGCGGGGGGGTGTGCTGCCGTGCTGCCCGGAGCAGTGTGCTTTGCGAGTCTTCGCAAGGTAGATACCTTCAGTTCCTCCTCCGCTCAACAAATGGTGTTGTGTGTTATTGTTATGTGGTGGTAGGTCTGGACTAGAGGTAGCAGCAGTAGATAGGTAGATAGATAGATAGATAGATAGATAGATAGATAGATAGATAGATAGATAGATAGATAGATAGATAGATAGATAGATAGATAGATAGATAGATAGATAGGTAGGTAGGTAGGTAGGTAGGTAGATAGATAGATAGATAGATAGATAGATAGATAGATAGATAGATAGCTAGATAGATAGATAGATAGATAGATAGATAGATAGATAGATAGATAGATAGATAGATAGATAGAAAGATAATAGGTACCTTCAGTTCCTCCTTGCTGTGGAAGTTGTTCAACAGATGGTGGAAATGTAACTCTGTCATCTGTCTGAGGAGAGAGAGGAGACACGACACATACTCCCCCTGAACACACACACGCACGCATGCAGACACACACACGCACACACGTGCACACGCAAACACACAGTACGTTAAAACACATTGTACAGCGTTAAGGGTTATCAGTGTGTAATCTCTCATACTGTACGTCCAAAACAGATTTTTACAGCTCTAGCAGTGATTCTCAACCTGTTTAATTTCATGGACCCCCAGTTTGACAAGCATTAGCCTACGGACCCCCATTTAATGGCATTTCTATCTCTGGGACCCTAGCTGCCAGGGACCAGAGTTGGTCGGCAAAGAGAGACACCAGGATTATTGTATGGTTTTCTTAAAAAAGGTATTTTGTCTTTTATTTTCCCCAATCCCCATGTGCATGAAAACATGACAAAATAATAAATATCAAACATTAATTCTAGGCCTAAAAACAGAACTTACATCAAGACTGAGCTACCCAAAATGAGACATGAGGGGAATACATATAGTGGGTGATCAAACCACCATCGACACACAGGGGAAGACAACTAACATTTAAACATAGGCTACTACAAATCACTACAACATAATCCACTACAACACGTCACTAACTCCTAAACAAAAGAAAATACAATTAAACTTAAATATCGAAATGCATTTCTTCAAAATCATAATAAATTCAAACATAAATCCCTGCCCAACCCCAATGCAAAAAGGGGACATATGGTGCAGTCCAATTACCCAGCTCCTTATAAGGACATCGTGCAGTCCAATTACCCAGCTCCTTATAAGGACATCGTGCAGTCCAATTACCCAGCTCCTTATAAGGACATTGTGCAGTCCAATTACCCAGCTCCTTATAAGGACATCGTGCAGTCCAATTACCCAGCTCCTTATAAGGACATCGTGCAGTCCAATTACCCAGCTCCTTATAAGGACATCATGCAGTCCAATTATAACCTGACTTCGCCAGATTGCGGCAGTATTGAGTTCACCAGTTCCCTCCTCCTGCCTGCATCTGGGCTCTCTCAGGCAGAAACGATGAACCCGTAAGCAGCGGGACAAACATTTGATATCTCCATAATAATTTCGATTGTAGTCTAAATGTGTTTACATTTGCGCTGTGGCACAGCTTCAATATGTCATAAGTCTCACGTTGATCCCGCCTCTAGCGGCCTCAAACAGCCGCATATCGCTCCTCTAGTGGCCTCATACAGCCGCATATCGCCCCTCTAGTGGCCTCATACAGCCGCATATCGCTCCTCTAGTGGCCTCATACAGCCGCATATCGCTCCTCTAGCGGCCTCATACAGCCACATATCGCTCCTCTAGGGGCCTCATACAGCCGCATATCGCTCCTCTAGTGGCCTCATACAGCCACATATCGCTCCTCTAGCGGCCTCATACAGCCGCATATCGCTCCTCTAGAGGCCTCATACAGCCGCATATCGCTCCTCTAGCGGCCTCATACAGCCGCATATCGCTCCTCTAGTGGCCTCATACAGCCGCATATCGCTCCTCTAGAGGCCTCATACAGCCGCATATCGCTCCTCTAGGGGCCTCATACAGCCGCATATCGCTCCTCTAGAGGCCTCATACAGCCGCATATCGCTCCTCTAGAGGCCTCATACAGCCGCATATCGCTCCTCTAGAGGCCTCATACAGCCGCATATCGCTCCTCTAGAGGCCTCATACAGCCGCATATCGCTCCTCTAGAGGCCTCATACAGCCGCATATCGCTCCTCTAGAGGCCCCATACAGCCGCATATCGCTCCTCTAGAGGCCTCATACAGCCGCATATCGCTCCTCTAGAGGCCCCATACAGCCACATATCGCTCCTCTAGAGGCCTCATACAGCCGCATATCGCTCCTCTAGAGGCCTCATACAGCCGCATATCGCTCCTCTAGAGGCCTCATACAGCCGCATATCGCTCCTCTAGTGGCCTCATACAGCCGCATATCGCTCCTCTAGTGGCCTCATACAGCCGCATATCGCTCCTCTAGGGGCCTCATACAGCCGCATATCGCTCCTCTAGGGGCCTCATACAGCCGCATATCGCTCCTCTAGAGGCCTCATACAGCCGCATATCGCTCCTCTAGGGGCCTCAAACAGCCGCATATCGCTCCTCTAGGGGCCTCATACAGCCGCATATCGCTCCTCTAGTGGCCTCATACAGCCGCATATCGCTCCTCTAGTGGCCTCATACAGCCGCATATCGCTCCTCTAGTGGCCTCATACAGCCGCATATCGCTCCTCTAGTGGCCTCATACAGCCACATATCGCTCCTCTAGAGGCCTCATACAGCCACATATCGCTCCTCTAGGGGCCTCATACAGCCGCATATCGCTCCTCTAGGGGCCTCATACAGCCGCATATCGCTCCTCTAGGGGCCTCAAACAGCCGCATATCGCTCCTCTAGGGGCCTCAAACAGCCGCATATCGCTCCTCTAGGGGCCTCATACAGCCGCATATCGCTCCTCTAGAGGCCTCATACAGCCACATATCGCTCCTCTAGAGGCCTCATACAGCCGCATATCGCTCCTCTAGAGGCCTCATACAGCCGCATATCGCTCCTCTAGGGGCCTCATACAGCCGCATATCGCTCCTCTAGCGGCCTCATACAGCCGCATATCGCTCCTCTAGTGGCCTCATACAGCCGCATATCGCTCCTCTAGAGGCCTCATACAGCCGCATATCGCTCCTCTAGGGGCCTCATACAGCCGCATATCGCTCCTCTAGGGGCCTCATACAGCCGCATATCGCTCCTCTAGCGGCCTCATACAGCCGCATATCGCTCCTCTAGGGGCCTCATACAGCCGCATATCGCTCCTCTAGGGGCCTCATACAGCCGCATATCGCTCCTCTAGGGGCCTCATACAGCCGCATATCGCCCCTCTAGAGGCCTCATACAGCCGCATATCGCTCCTCTAGCGACCTCATACAGCCGCATATCGCTCCTCTAGAGGCCTCATACAGCCGCATATCGCTCCTCTAGAGGCCTCATACAGCCGCATATCGCTCCTCTAGAGGCCTCATACAGCCGCATATCGCTCCTCTAGAGGCCTCATACAGCCGCATATCGCCCCTCTAGAGGCCTCATACAGCCACATATCGCCCCTCTAGAGGCCTCATACAGCCGCATATCGCTCCTCTAGAGGCCTCATACAGCCGCATATCGCTCCTCTAGCGGCCTCATACAGCCGCATATCGCTCCTCTAGCGGCCTCATACAGCCGCATATCGCTCCTCTAGCGGCCTCATACAGCCACATATCGCTCCTCTAGAGGCCTCATACAGCCGCATATCGCTCCTCTAGAGGCCTCATACAGCCGCATATCGCTCCTCTAGCGGCCTCATACAGCCGCATATCGCTCCTCTAGTGGCCTCATACAGCCGCATATCGCTCCTCTAGAGGCCTCATACAGCCGCATATCGCTCCTCTAGCGGCCTCATACAGCCGCATATCGCTCCTCTAGCGGCCTCATACAGCCGCATATCGCTCCTCTAGTGGCCTCATACAGCCGCATATCGCTCCTCTAGCGGCCTCATACAGCCGCATATCGCTCCTCTAGTGGCCTCATACAGCCGCATATCGCTCCTCTAGCGGCCTCATACAGCCGCATATCGCTCCTCTAGTGGCCTCATACAGCCGCATATCGCTCCTCTAGGGGCCTCATACAGCCACATATCGCTCCTCTAGCGGCCTCATACAGCCGCATATCGCTCCTCTAGAGGCCTCATACAGCCGCATATCGCTCCTCTAGTGGCCTCATACAGCCACATATCGCTCCTCTAGCGGCCTCATACAGCCGCATATCGCTCCTCTAGTGGCCTCATACAGCCGCATATCGCTCCTCTAGCGGCCTCATACAGCCGCATATCGCTCCTCTAGTGGCCTCATACAGCCACATATCGCTCCTCTAGCGGCCTCATACAGCCGCATATCGCTCCTCTAGTGGCCTCATACAGCCGCATATCGCTCCTCTAGGGGCCTCATACAGCCACATATCGCTCCTCTAGCGGCCTCATACAGCCGCATATCGCTCCTCTAGAGGCCTCATACAGCCGCATATCGCTCCTCTAGAGGCCTCATACAGCCGCATATCGCTCCTCTAGCGGCCTCATACAGCCGCATATCGCTCCTCTAGAGGCCTCATACAGCCGCATATCGCTCCTCTAGCGGCCTCATACAGCCGCATATCGCTCCTCTAGAGGCCTCATACAGCCGCATATCGCTCCTCTAGAGGCCTCATACAGCCGCATATCGCTCCTCTAGCGGCCTCATACAGCCGCATATCGCTCCTCTAGAGGCCTCATACAGCCGCATATCGCCCCTCTAGAGGCCTCATACAGCCGCATATCGCTCCTCTAGAGGCCTCATACAGCCGCATATCGCTCCTCTAGCGGCCTCATACAGCCGCATATCGCTCCTCTAGCGGCCTCATACAGCCGCATATCGCTCCTCTAGCGGCCTCATACAGCCACATATCGCTCCTCTAGAGGCCTCATACAGCCGCATATCGCTCCTCTAGAGGCCTCATACAGCCGCATATCGCTCCTCTAGCGGCCTCATACAGCCGCATATCGCTCCTCTAGTGGCCTCATACAGCCGCATATCGCTCCTCTAGAGGCCTCATACAGCCGCATATCGCTCCTCTAGCGGCCTCATACAGCCGCATATCGCTCCTCTAGCGGCCTCATACAGCCGCATATCGCTCCTCTAGTGGCCTCATACAGCCGCATATCGCTCCTCTAGCGGCCTCATACAGCCGCATATCGCTCCTCTAGTGGCCTCATACAGCCGCATATCGCTCCTCTAGCGGCCTCATACAGCCGCATATCGCTCCTCTAGTGGCCTCATACAGCCGCATATCGCTCCTCTAGGGGCCTCATACAGCCACATATCGCTCCTCTAGCGGCCTCATACAGCCGCATATCGCTCCTCTAGAGGCCTCATACAGCCGCATATCGCTCCTCTAGTGGCCTCATACAGCCACATATCGCTCCTCTAGCGGCCTCATACAGCCGCATATCGCTCCTCTAGTGGCCTCATACAGCCGCATATCGCTCCTCTAGCGGCCTCATACAGCCGCATATCGCTCCTCTAGTGGCCTCATACAGCCACATATCGCTCCTCTAGCGGCCTCATACAGCCGCATATCGCTCCTCTAGTGGCCTCATACAGCCGCATATCGCTCCTCTAGGGGCCTCATACAGCCGCATATCGCTCCTCTAGCGGCCTCATACAGCCGCATATCGCTCCTCTAGAGGCCTCATACAGCCGCATATCGCTCCTCTAGAGGCCTCATACAGCCGCATATCGCTCCTCTAGCGGCCTCATACAGCCGCATATCGCTCCTCTAGAGGCCTCATACAGCCGCATATCGCTCCTCTAGCGGCCTCATACAGCCGCATATCGCTCCTCTAGAGGCCTCATACAGCCGCATATCGCTCCTCTAGAGGCCTCATACAGCCGCATATCGCTCCTCTAGCGGCCTCATACAGCCGCATATCGCTCCTCTAGAGGCCTCATACAGCCGCATATCGCTCCTCTAGCGGCCTCATACAGCCGCATATCGCTCCTCTAGTGGCCTCATACAGCCGCATATCGCTCCTCTAGGGGCCTCATACAGCCGCATATCGCTCCTCTAGAGGCCTCATACAGCCGCATATCGCTCCTCTAGAGGCCTCATACAGCCGCATATCGCTCCTCTAGCGGCCTCATACAGCCGCATATCGCTCCTCTAGAGGCCTCATACAGCCGCATATCGCTCCTCTAGCGGCCTCATACAGCCGCATATCGCTCCTCTAGAGGCCTCATACAGCCGCATATCGCTCCTCTAGAGGCCTCATACAGCCGCATATCGCTCCTCTAGAGGCCTCATACAGCCGCATATCGCTCCTCTAGTGGCCTCATACAGCCACATATCACTCCTCTAGTGGCCTCATACAGCCACATATCGCTCCTCTAGAGGCCTCATACAGCCGCATATCGCTCCTCTAGTGAACTCATACAGCCGCATATCGCTCCTCTAGAGGCCTCATACAGCCACATATCGCTCCTCTAGAGGCCTCATACAGCCGCATATCGCTCCTCTAGAGGCCTCATACAGCCGCATATCGCTCCTCTAAGGGCCTCATACAGCCGCATATCGCTCCTCTAGAGGCCCCATACAGCCACATATCGCTCCTCTAGAGGCCTCAAACAGCCGCATATCGCTCCTCTAGAGGCCTCATACAGCCGCATATCGCTCCTCTAGGGGCCTCATACAGCCGCATATCGCTCCTCTAGAGGCCTCATACAGCCACATATCGCTCCTCTAGGGGCCTCATACAGCCGCATATCGCTCCTCTAGAGGCCTCATACAGCCACATATCGCTCCTCTAGGGGCCTCAAACAGCCACATATCGCTCCTCTAGCGGCCTCATACAGTCACATATCGCTCCTCTAGGGGCCTCATACAGCCGCATATCGCTCCTCTAGGGGCCTCAAACAGCCACATATCGCTCCTCTAGCGGCCTCATACAGCCGCATATAGCTCCTCTAGCGGCCTCATACAGCCGCATATCGCTCCTCTAGTGGCCTCATACAGCCACATATCGCTCCTCTAGCGGCCTCATACAGCCACATATCGCTCCTCTAGCGGCCTCATACAGCCGCATATCGCTCCTCTAGTGGCCTCATACAGCCGCATATCGCTCCTCTAGGGGCCTCATACAGCCGCATATCGCTCCTCTAGAGGCCTCATACAGCCGCATATCGCTCCTCTAGCGGCCTCATACAGCCACATATCGCTCCTCTAGTGGCCTCATACAGCCGCATATCGCTCCTCTAGAGGCCTCATACAGCCACATATCGCTCCTCTAGAGGCCTCATACAGCCGCATATCGCTCCTCTAGCGGCCTCATACAGCCTCAGATCGCTCCTCTAGTGGCATCATACAGCCGCATATCGCTCCTCTAGAGGCCTCATACAGCCGCATATCGCTCCTCTAGAGGCCTCATACAGCCGCATATCGCTCCTCTAGAGGCCTCATACAGCCGCATATCGCTCCTCTAGAGGCCTCATACAGCCGCATATCGCTTCTCTAGAGGCCTCATACAGCCGCATATCGCTCCTCTAGAGGCCTCATACAGCCGCATATCGCTCCTCTAGCGGCCTCATACAGCCGCATATCGCTCCTCTAGCGGCCTCATACAGCCGCATATCGCTCCTCTAGCGGCCTCATACAGCCGCATATCGCTCCTCTAGAGGCCTCATACAGCCGCATATCGCTCCTCTAGCGGCCTCATACAGCCGCATATCGCTCCTCTAGAGGCCTCATACAGCCGCATATCGCTCCTCTAGAGGCCTCATACAGCCGCATATCGCTCCTCTAGAGGCCTCATACAGCCGCATATCGCTCCTCTAGAGGCCTCATACAGCCGCATATCGCTCCTCTAGTGGCCTCATACAGCCTCATATCGCTCCTCTAGAGGCCTCATACAGCCGCATATCGCTCCTCTAGAGGCCCCATACAGCCGCATATCGCTCCTCTAGAGGCCTCATACAGCCGCATATCGCTCCTCTAGAGGCCTCATACAGCCGCATATCGCTCCTCTAGAGGCCTCATACAGCCGCATATCGCTCCTCTAGTGGCCTCATACAGCCTCATATCGCTCCTCTAGTGGCCTCATACAGCCGCATATCGCTCCTCTAGAGGCCCCATACAGCCGCATATCGCGCCTCTAGAGGCCTCATACAGCCGCATATCGCTCCTCTAGTGGCCTCTAGATCCCAGACTCTCCCTGCTGGCAGAATGCTAATGTTGTCCAGCAGGGGGAGTGGTTCCACCAGGCTAGTCCAATTACCCAGCTCCTTATACGCCAATCTGAAGCAGCTGGCCGTTCTTTCTGTGTCCAGCCATTTAAACTCCAGTACTCATTTGAACTGATACTCAAACTAACATTAATAACTCCTGATAAAACAACTTGGCATTTGACAAAATATAACATAATGGATGTGTATTCCAGTCCGTAATTTCATCACCACAATTGCAATAAACAGTGTGTCATTCAACCAGTTGTGTGTAGTCCTTTATGTATGTAGAATGTAGTAGTGCTGAACACAAATATAACCTAAATTAAACCAAAAAAAGGAAAGTTTCCACCATGTTTTACCAACTTTGTGTGGCCATCATATGTGGCCATCACACACCCCCGATTTATATTGTAAAATCAATGTTAATTTAACTCTGAGAGTGTACAAATGTTTTGTACACTCTCAGAGTTACAGACCCATATGGGTCCATTTGGTTCCTAACTATCATTTAGCTGGGGACCCCCTGGAACTCCCTCAAGGACCCCTGAGGGTCCCCGGACCCCACTTTGGGAACCACTGATCTAGGGGACATATTTAGGGGACGTACCGTTATGTCTGCGGTGCATTGGGGACATATTTAGGGGACGTACCGTTATGTCTGCGGTGCATTGGGGACATATTTAGGGGACGTACCGTTATCTCGGCGGTGCATTGGGGACATCTCTGTCCCCTGCTCGTCTCCAGGGACTGGGACTTGGACATGATGGACAGGAGGGTCTGCAACAGGACGTCCAGAAGACTCTCCACCATCATCTCCACTTCCTCCTGGACTGAGGACTCCTGAAGCGCACGCACGCACGCACGCACGCACGCACGCATGCACGCACGCACGCAGACAGACAGAGACGCACACACGCACGCATGCACATGCACAGACACACAGACAGAATTTAATGTTTGTGTGTGGCAGTTTGTGAACATGCACTAAAATAGGTAATAGAAAGTGCTTTCTATCGTTCCACCATAATACCAATCTAAGGCCAAACTCTGCCTGACGATGCCATGGTCGAGGGTCGTGAGGGTCGAGGGTCGTGAGGGTCGAGGGTCGTGAGGGTCGAGGGTCGTGAGGGTCGAGGGTTGTGAGGGTCGAGGGTCGTGAGGGTCGAGGGTTGTGAGGGTCAGCAACTGAACCTCACAACAAACCATGTACAACCCAGATTCAGCACAAACAAGGGACTAAATTAATTTCGCTCCTATGCCACCAAAATGTGGAACGCCCTACAAACAGTCATGTGAATCCCTTGACTCCTTAAACCGCTCTCAAAGGGCACCTACGGATGGCTTCCATTCGAAACCCCCGTAAAATCTGAATCCCCCCGACCCCTTTTTCCCCTCACTGTATATGTTTCTTTTCCCTTTTTTACCTCTTTTATGATGAATTCCTGTTCTGTTCTTTGGCTATATAGAAGTGTCTATTTGTACGTCTCTAAATGTTTTGATGAATTGAACAAGGTGGACCCTCTTGTAAACAAGTATAATGCTTTATTGGGTCGTCCACTCACAGTTAACAGTCTTTGTATTGAGTTTGTGCTTGAAATGTACTATAATTCTGCAAACTGTTAATACATATTTCAATCAATCAATCAACCAATCAAGCAATCAATTAATTAATTAATCAATCAATCAATCACACTCATTCATCAAAATACCTCTGACCTTTAGATCTCTAGATGAGTTAATTGTTATGATTTGATCGATTCACTTTTTCTGCCATTTTTTTGTCCACGTCAAATAAATGTGAATGGAGTGTGACTCTGGTTTCATCTCCATACATGTGAATGGAGTGTGACTCTGGTTTCATCTCCATACATTTGAATGGAGTGTGACTCTGGTTTCATCTCCATACATGTGAATGGAATGTGACTCTGGTTTC
>NW_027638383.1:2500-20379 GCF_951216825.1 Electrona antarctica | reverse complement strand
TATCATAAAACATTAATAGGAAGTGTGTCTCAGTCTCTACCTCAGCTGAGGTACAATGACCACACACTCTCTGTTCTGGAGGTAGATAGGACTTCTTGTGTCGTCCTTTCTCTATGGCCAGACTGTGGTCACTCACTCTGTATTTGGTCAAGATCTGACTGACTATCTAGTGTAGTCCTGGTGACTGAGTGGACCCCAAACCTCACTGCCATACAGTGCAATTGGTTGGATTATGCTGTCAAATATTTAATAGGGATATCAATTTTGTAGAATTTTCTTTTAATAGCATAAAATGCTCTGCATGCTTTCTCTTTCAGTGCACTCACTGCCAGACACTAACCTGAGGCACTAATCTTTAGTCCCAGGTAATCATAATATAGGGTATGATCTAACTGTGTGTTTCCTAATTTAAATTGATATTTGGTTTTCTGAGATCTGGCCTTCTTTTGGAAAATCATCACTTTAGATTTGTTTAAGTTTACAGTCGGGGCCCAGTTCTGACAGTACTGCTCCAGCAGGTCCAGGTGCTGCTGCAGTCCTTGTTGTGTGGGAGACAGCAACACCAGGTCGTCAGCATAGAGCAGGAATTTGACTTCCTTGTCATTAAGGGTTAGGCCAGGGGTTCCAGACTGCTCCAACAGTAATGCTAAATCATTAATGTAGATGTTAAATAGTGTTGGAGACAGACTGTTGCCCTGAAAAACACCTCTCCCTTGAGTGAATAGATCTGTAGATTTGTCACCAAGTTTCACTCCACATTTGTTATTGACATACATTGATTTAATTTTACCCCCTACACCAATTTGGAGAATTTTGTAATATAATCCCTCTTGCCAAATGGAATCAAATGCCTTTTTAAAATCAATGAAACAAGCAAACATTTTACCCTTACTTTTTTGGTGAACGTGATTACTAATTAGAGTATGTAGGGTGTAAATATGGTCAGTGGTGCGGTGATTTGGTAGAAAGCCAATTTGCACTTTACTCAGGACATTGTGTTCCGTAAGGAAGGCCAGCATCCGGGCATTAATGATGCTGCAAAACACCTTCCCCAGATTACTGCTCACACATATGCCTCGGTAATTGTTAGGGTCCCATTTATCTCCACTCTTATATATTGGGGATATGAGCCCCCGGCTCCAGATCTCAGGAAAGCAACCTGATTGAAGGACGAGATTGAACAACTTGAGCAGGGCCTGTTTGAGCTCAGGGCTGCTGTGTTTTAACATCTCTGACCTGATGCTGTCAGGGCCACATGCTTTGCCAGATTTAAGTTTTTTTATGTTTTATTCCAATTCTTTAATTAAAATTGGATAGTCGAGGGGGTTCTTATTAGTTTTTATTGTTGATTCTAGGATTGCCAATTTGTCTCTAATTAGTTTTGTTGATGATTGAGATCATTGGGGGATATTTGCTCATATAGATTTTCAAAATGGTCTTTCCAGATGTTTCCATTTTGTAATGCCAGGTTTTCTTTTTTGCTCTTTAAGTTGTTCCATCTCTCCCAGAACTGATTTTGGTTAATAGACGCCTCAATTTCTCTTAGTTTCTGATCGTAATCTTGTTTCTTCTTATGTCTGATTAACTGTTTATACTCTCTTAATGTTTCAACATATGTTTGGTGCAGGTCTGTGTCTTTTGGTTGGTGGTGTTTAAGGTTGGACTGCTGTCGTAGTTGTTTTCTGATATCTTTGCAGTCTTTGTCATACCACTCTTCCTTTTTCAGTCTCTGTTTAGATGCAGAGCTGTTTTTGGTAAGTCCTGCTTTATCGGCTGATTTATTGTAAATTTGATTTATTTGATTGACAGCCATGGTTAATTGATTTGGTTGAAACTGTTGAGAGAGCAATGTGTCAATTAGACCAGATATTTCAGGTGAGGTAACTTCATTTTTAAATCTAACTTCACCATCAGGAGTCCATTTGTATTTATGATGTATTTTATGTAATTTGCAGGGCTCTGGTTGTGTTGTGATCTTATGTACAGCTGGTTTTATATATACATTGATTTGACAGTGGTCTGATAGAGGGGTCTGTGGTCTAAGTGAATGCACTGATGAGGTAGGGGTCCATGTCAGTGATGGCATAGTCCACTACACTAGTCCCAAGAGCTGAACAATAGGTGAACCTCCCCAAAGAGTCCCCTTTCATCCTGCCGTTAAGCATATACAGACCTAAGGAGCGACACAAATGTAAAAGCTCTTTCCTCAGTTTGTTGACAACATGTTCTAGGTTGTGTCTGTGTCTGGTGGTGGGGCTGAGGTGTAAAGAGGACTGCCCAAAGATGTGATTGTTACCAGTAGGATCCACTATGTCAGGTTCACATCCTGTTTGAGCATTTCAATCTCCTACCAGTAGGACATTACCCTGGGCCTGGTAATGCCCCAGCTCTGTATGGAGATTATCAAAAAAGTTATCATTATAATATGGCAACTCAAGTGGGGGGGGGGTGTATGCTGCACATATAAATCATTATCACATTTGGCAATATTTTTGTTTAGCTTAAGCCAGATGTGTGTTGATGCTTTTTTAATAATTTGTATATGAGATGACAGATCCTCTTTATACCACACAATAACTCCACCTGAATCTCTACCAAGACGTATGTGTTTGTTTTTGAGGGAAGGTAGTAAGATTTCTCTATAGTTTGAGGGACAGCCGGTGTATGTGTCATCTCGACACCATGTTTCTAATAATATGATAATATCTTGACCTTTTATGCTAGAGATGAATTCTGGGTCTGTACTCTTCAGCCCAAAAGCCGAGGAGCACAGGCCCTGAATGTTCCATGAACTAATAGATATAGATTGCATTAATAATCAATTACAAACATAGATAAATTATAGTAAAACAGTGTGTGCAAATCAGAATAAAAAGAATAGAACCTTCAATTTGCAACCAAAACGCTTCAGTACATGAAGCATAGCATACACTTGGGAACTAGTAAGGAGCAAGCAACAGCCTGTATTATGTTTTACCCAAGAATCCTAAAGATCAGTTGTAGCAGTTGCTTCACCTCTCCGATGTTTGAGGAGTTGTTGGCTACTACCTGTGCATATGTAGGCTGTATCCCGGGATGTGGCACAGTTTGGACTGCGTCAGGCTGTGTTCCTGCATATGATGCTCCAGATGAGTGCTCTCGAGGCCTGGCACTGTTGCCTGCCTGATGTGTAGTGGGTGGCATTCTGCTGGGTTGGTCTCCAGTTGGCTGGACTCTGGTAGGTTGGGTTCTGGTAGGCTGGGCTCCAGTAGGCTGGGCTCTAGCAGGCTGGGGTCTAGTAGGCTTGGGTCTAGTAGGTTGACCTCTTGTAGGCTGGTCTCTGTTCAGCTGGTCTGATGTCAGGCTCCTCTCCTTTGACCGGCGTGGTGTGCGCTGGTGTCTCTGGCTGAGCCGGGGTGGTCCTGTGGTGGAGTGTGGGTCGGAGCGCTCTCCATCAGCTGCTGTCCTTCTCAGGTCCTCAGCAAACATCCAGACATGCTCCCGGCCCAGGTGAACGTGGTCATATAGGTGTTCAGATGTCAGAGTGGGGTGATGGGCAATGCTGACATTGTTTAGTGTTGCACATCCAGAGGTGATCAGCCGGTTTATGTTGTCGATCCGGTCCCAGGGGAAGTCCTTCCGTGGCAGCAGTGTAGAGATAGTGATGTTGGCCCTAGGAAACTCCCTGCACGCTTTCTGAGCCACTTTGATGACAGCCTCTGACACATTCTCTCCCTTGTGGCGCAGGTCATTGGTTCCAGTGTGGATGATGATGTTGTCAGGGTCACGAAGTTCTTTGTGACAAAGGAGTTGGAGGGCTTTGTCCGTGTGCGGACACCAAAACTTCCCCACGGTGTGGCGAGGGAACATCTTCCTGTGCTCCATAAATTTGCCATTGGAGTCTATGAGGATTGCCGTTTTAGGGGGCTGGTGACCTCGTGGTCCCTGTTCCTCTGTGGTTGACTCTACTCTGGCTGAGAGAGGAGCTGACTGTAGGGCTGCATTGTTTTGTGGATGGCTGGGTCGTATGGGCTCTGTTGCCAGGCTGCTGGGGTCAGTCTGTGGAGGACTGGACTCTGTTGCCTGACTGCTGGGGTCAGTCTGTGGAGGACTGGACTCTGCTGCCTGACTGCTGGGGTCAGTCTGTGGAGGACTGGACTCTGCTGCCTGACTGCTGTGCTACATGGCTGCTGGGGTCAGTCTGTGGAGGGCCAGTCTGTGCTACATGGCTGCTGGAGCTGGTCTGTGAACCAGTGTCTATGGTGTGAGTTGGAGGGTGCTGCTGTGTTGCTTCCATCCTAAGCAGCTTCTCCTCCAGATTGACAAGGTGTGTGTCTCTCTGTTCCAACTCTTTTTTCATCTGGTACAGTTCATGTCTGAGAGTTTGATTTATTCTGTGAAGCTCATGAAGTAAATGGACTAAACTGAGAGAACTGCTTTTCCTCTCTATAAAGCTCATAAACAGACCTTAAATACTCAGAAGAAAGTCGGAGGCAGACAGATGAATGAAGGTTTCGGGGTCCAGATTTATTGCAAAGACAAAGTACAGCTCAAAGTACAGCTCAGCTCTCCTGCATGGAGCTCTCCCCACCCCACCAGCCTGACGGCTTGTGTGGGGCCACTGATAGATTATAAAGGAGCCCAAGTCACTAGGTGTGGTCACAGCTAAGAACAACAGGAGACCTCTCTAGTCTAGGTGCTGCTAGATCAACAAGCTAGATCAAAGTAGGCCTATAGCTATTTAGCATAGGGTGCAAGCTGTGAACTGGTGCCTAAACGTCTACCCAAACACGTCCTGTTTGGTCAGGCCTATAGCTAGTATTATTCAGGCCTACAAATTTAGATGCGAAACAATTTAGTCTATGTCTAGTTTAACATTATTAAGCGATATTAATGAAATGTGGTTCCACCAGATACCACACTCATTTATATTTTCTCTCAGCTGTCCAAATGTAATATTGTTTTCCTCTTTAAACAGTTTCATGTCTTCTTTCAGCTGTTGAATTGTGTCAGACTCCGACTGCTTGTTCTCTTTGAATTCAATGATCTCTACTTCGAGGAGGGAAAGACACTCCTGAATGCGCTGCATTGACACCGGTGTCCTGGGTGTGTGAGGACTGATGTCAGGTGTAGGAGTGGCCTGAGGGTCTGGAGCAGCTCTGGGAGCTGAGGTCTGGGAGGGTGAGTCTGGTGGGGCTGCAGATGCTGGTCTTATGCTGAAGTATTTTTCAAACTCTGCCAGTTTTGTCTGGGACCCTTGAACCATCACTATGCCAGTGTTGTAGAAATGTATGTTGAATTTCGGTACAGTATCTGTGTATAGCTGACGGGTGGATTTGTTGCCAATCATTTTAAGGTCATTAAATTGTTCACGGAGTGTGGAGTGCCAGGCTTCTGGGTCCTCCGTAAAGAACAACAGGTCTGTGATGACTGCTTGGTCACATTGCAGTTTAAAGTCTGCTCTGAGTGTTTCAGGATATTCTCTGAGCACCTTGCTTCTGTATTTCTTTCTCCCAGTTTCAGAGGTAATGTCCTCTGGGTATTGGATCACCATATTATATAGTATATCCATTTTTCCAAATGAAAAAGATAAATAATATAAAAGAATAATAATCCCAGCAGGCACTTGCAGCTAGCTGCCAGTTAGCACTTAGCAGCCAGTAAGCTAGTCACTTAGCGGCTCCCACAGTTTGTTGACAGTTCTGTGATTAATCCTTCTTATTCATACTGGACAGTATGTGTCTCTGATTTTGTTTTGTGTGCAGTGGGTGCACAGTCTGTCTTCTCTTGGGAGCTAGCTGGTCTGCCTATGGCGGCCTTTCTCAATCGCAAGACTGTGTTCACTTAGTCTATGTCGAGTTAATGTTTTCCTTAGTTTTGGATCTGTCACAGTGCTCAAGTATTCTGCTACTATTTGGTTTTGGGTAAGATAGCTTTCTTTTTGTTTTCTAATGATTTGGTGTAGTCCAGTTTGTTTTCTGTCTGGTGGTTGTGCTTGTGTTAGTCCCAGAACTAGCTGAGGGACATCTGTCCACTGTTAGTCAGAACTAGCTGAGGGACATCTGTCCAGTGTTAGTCCCAGAACTAGCTGAGGGACATCTGTCCACTGTTAGTCAGAACTAGCTGAGGGACATCTGTCCACTGTTAGTCCCAGAACTAGCTGAGGGACATCTGTCCACTGTTAGTCCCAGAACTAGCTGAGGGACATCTGTCCACTGTTAGTCCCAGAACTAGCTGAGGGACATCTGTCCACTGTTAGTCAGAACTAGCTGAGGGACATCTGTCCAGTGTTAGTCCCAGAACTAGCTGAGGGACATCTGTCCACTGTTAGTCCCAGAACTAGCTGAGGGACATCTGTCCACTGTTAGTCCCAGAACTAGCTGAGGGACATCTGTCCACTGTTAGTCCCAGAACTAGCTGAGGGACATCTGTCCACTGTTAGTCCCAGAACTAGCTGAGGGACATCTGTCCACTGTTAGTCAGAACTAGCTGAGGGACATCTGTCCAGTGTTAGTCCCAGAACTAGCTGAGGGACATCTGTCCACTGTTAGTCCCAGAACTAGCTGAGGGACATCTGTCCACTGTTAGTCCCAGAACTAGCTGAGGGACATCTGTCCACTGTTAGTCCCAGAACTAGCTGAGGGACATCTGTCCACTATTAGTCCCAGAACTAGCTGAGGGACATCTGTCCACTATTAGTCCCAGAACTAGCTGAGGGACATCTGTCCACTATTAGTCCCAGAACTAGCTGAGGGACATCTGTCCAGTGTTAGTCCCAGAACTAGCTGAGGGACATCTGTCCACTATTAGTCCCAGAACTAGCTGAGGGACATCTGTCCACTATTAGTCCCAGAACTAGCTGAGGGACATCTGTCCACTATTAGTCCCAGAACTAGCTGAGGGACATCTGTCCACTATTAGTCCCAGAACTAGCTGAGGGACATCTGTCCAGTGTTAGTCCCAGAACTAGCTGAGGGACATCTGTCCACTATTAGTCCCAGAACTAGCTGAGGGACATCTGAGTGGTCAGGAAACCAGCTTTTGATTGATTGATTGAAGAATTTATTAACAGTTTGCAGAATTACAGTACATTTCAAGCACAAACTCAATACAAAGGCTGTTAACTGTGAGTGGACGACCCAATTAAGCATTACACTTGTTTCCAACAGGGTCCACCATGTTCAAATCATCAAAACATTTAGAGACGTACAAATAGACACTTCTATAGACAGAACAGGAATTCATCAAAAAAGAATTCATCAAAAAGGAGGTAAAAAGGGAAAAGAAAAATATACAGTGAGGGGAAAAAAAGGGGGGGGCGGGGGGGGGGATTCACGTTCAGCTCCGTTAAATTGTTTGTTTTCCTTGGAGGAGCTGCGTTGGGTCCCCAAGTCGGCTCCGTGGCCGTACCTTGAGTTGGCTGTGTGGCCGTGACCATCTCTTGTGTTGTCCTTGCGTTGGGTCCCCAAGTTGGCTCAGTGGCCATACCTTGAGTTGGCTGTGTGGCCGCGACCGTCTCTTGTGTTGTCATTGCGTTCGTGTTTGAGGGATTCCGATTTTACAGGGGCCAGTTTCGAATTGCAGCCGTCCGTAGGTGCCCTTTGAGAGCGGTTTTGAAAGAGTCAAGGGATTCGCATGTCTTAATGACAGTTGGTAGGGCGTTCCACATTTTAGTGGCATAGGAGCGAAAAGAATTTTGTCCCTTGTTTGTGCCGAATCTGGGTTGTACATGGTTCGTTGCACTCCCTCTGGTGTTGTGGGTGTGGACTTCGTTAACATTAAGGAAGTATCTAGACAGGTACATGGGTATCTTGGTGGTGTATCGAATCTTGTGGACCAGACCCATTGCAAGATGCTGTACTCTGTCGTCGACCCTAAGCCATTCCAGCCTGTCGAAGTGGGCAGGGGTGAGGTGGGTTCGGGGGGCTAGATCAAGTAGGAGCCTGACCAGTTTGTTTTGGGAAGTCTGGAGCCTGGTTTTAAGGGCCTTTGAGGTGCTGTGGTACCAGGAGGTGCATGCATAGTCAAAGAAACCCTGTACAAGGGCTCCTGTTAAGGTCTTCAAGGTGTTTTTGTTGACCAGTGAGGAGATCCTGTAGAGGAATCTTGTTCTATGGTTGACTTTTTTGATTACGTTGGTGGCCATTTTATCACCGGAAAGATTAGCCTCCAGGATGGAACCTAGGTAGGTAATTTCATCTTTACGTGTGATAACATTGTCACCCACTCTAACCAAGAAGCCATTTGCCTTGCTGAGATTACTAATAGAGCCAAAGAGAATGGATTCAGTTTTTCCCAGGTGTAAAGATAGTTTGTTATCAGCGAGCCAGGTGCAGATTCTACCGAGTGAGTGGGCGGAGTTAATGAAGTGGACACTGGACCGGACGCAGACAGACAGAGAGAGAGAGAGAGAGAGAGAGGCCTGTGGGTTGTTGGGTAATGTCTGTATAAATAGTCTTACATGTACAGACCTCTCTCTCTCTCTCTCTCTCTCTCTCTCTCTCTCTCTCTCTCTCTGCAGTGTGCTGGTGTCTCTCCACCATTCAGAGCAGAGCAGGCTCTGAACAAACACAGTAAAGTTTCCAGCAGCCTGGTTGAGGCAGCTCTCTCTCACCACGCAGTGTGCCGGTGTCTCTCTACCATTAAGCTCTCTCTCTCTCTCTCTCTCTCTCTCTCTCTCTCTCTATCTCTCTCTCTCTCTCTCTCTCTCTCTCTCTCTGTCTCTCTCCCTCTCTCTCACACGCACGCACGCACGCACGCACGCACGCACGCACGCACGCACGCACGCACGCACGCACGCACGCACGCACGCACGCACGCACGCATCCATAGCAGGCTGAGGTTGAGGCAGAAAGGCTTGGATTTCATGATGACATCATGATGACATCATGACACATCCTCTGTGTTTATCTAACACTGTGATACTGAATACCGGGTGAGCAGAGTGGGTTATAGCGCCCCCTTGAGGAGGTGGGCAGTATGGGTTAGCACCCCAGCCTGTGTCCTCCGTGAGGAGGTGAGCAGTGTGGGTTATAGCGCCCCCATGAGGAGGTGAGCAGTGTGGGTTATAGCGCCCCCATGAGGAGGTGAGCGGTGTTGGTTATAGCGCCCCCTTGAGGAGGTGGGCAGTATGGGTTAGCACCCCAGCCTGTGTCCTCCGTGAGGAGGTGAGCAGTGTGGGTTATAGCGCCCCCTTGAGGAGGTGGGCAGTATGGGTTAGCACCCCAGCCTGTGTCCTCCATGAGGAGGTGAGCAGTGTGGGTTATAGCGCCCCCATGAGGAGGTGAGCAGTGTGGGTTATAGCGCCCCCTTGAGGAGGTGAGCAGTGTGGGTTATAGCGCCCCCATGAGGAGGTGGGCAGTGTGGGTTATAGCGCCCCCTTGAGGAGGTGAGCAGTGTGGGTTATAGCGCCCCCATGAGGAGGTGGGCAGTGTGGGTTATAGCGCCCCCTTGAGGAGGTGGGCAGTGTGGGTTATAGCGCCCCCATGAGGAGGTGAGCAGTGTGGGTTATAGCGCCACCTTGAGGAGGTGGGCAGTATGGGTTATAGCGCCCCCTTGAGGAGGTGGGCAGTGTGGGTTATAGCGCCCCCTTGAGGAGGTGAGCAGTGTGGGTTATAGCGCCCCCTTGAGGAGGTGAGCAGTGTGGGTTATAGCGCCCCCTTGAGGAGGTGGGCAGTATGGGTTAGCACCCCAGCCTGTGTCCTCCATGAGGAGGTGAGCAGTGTGGGTTATAGCGCCCCCATGAGGAGGTGAGCAGTGTGGGTTATAGCGCCCCCTTGAGGAGGTGGGCAGTATGGGTTATAGCGCCCCCTTGAGGAGGTGGGCAGTATGGGTTAGCACCCCAGCCTGTGTCCTCCGTGAGGAGGTGAGCAGTGTGGGTTATAGCGCCCCCATGAGGAGGTGAGCAGTGTGGGTTATAGCGCCCCCTTGAGGAGGTGGGCAGTGTGGGTTAGCACCCCAGCCTGTGTCCTTCGTGAGGAGGAAGCCCAACAACCCTCAGTGAGGCCTTTATTTAAATTTTAAAGCCTTATTTGTATAGCACCTTTCATGACATGCAGCTCAAAGTGCTTTACAGAGCAATGGAGAGAGAAAGAAAAGAAAAGCAAGGCATAAAACATTAAAATAATAGCAGTAATGCAATAAATTGAGGACATGAATAACAAGGAATTTAAAAGATCAATTAAAAGCAAGAGTGGGTCTTGAGCCGCGCTTTAAAAATGTCTACAGAGGCTGCCTGTCGAAGGTACAGTGGGAGTTTGTTCTACGCCGTCGGCCCGTAGAAGCAAAAATACATTATCTATAAGCCATATTATTGGTCATAACTGGTGGGTCAAACTGAACAACCAATATGTCAATTTGAAGCTATGATTCCCTGCTTTCATATGACATGACAAAAATGAAAATCCAATGGCAGTCCCTAAGTCAAATTTGGCCACATTCTAAAACCTTGCCCAGAAAGGGCAGATTAGAAACAGGACGATAGTTTCTCGGGGCTCCGAGTTCTGTCAGTTAGTCGTCCTTTCATGTCCTCCTGAACGCTGTTTTATCTGTTTGTAATCACAGTGGAAATATTGTAAACGGGGAGGCAAACATCAGCAGTTTCTCCTCCCTTCATGTCCTTTGGCTTTGCACTGAGTGAGCTCCAGACCAATGTGTTATCCTGCGTGTGGTTCTCCTGTTTCCCATGTTGTTGTTTTACTTCCAAGTTCACTCTTAAATGGTGTAATTACGTCTCCAGCACTGCAATGTTTTGAAGCAGTTTTTGATAGTCATCTGAAGAAATGTTAGGGAGCATCCTAGTGCTGGCTATTTTCCAAGTATCCAGTGCTAGTTAGCTTTAGCTATGTGTCTCGTATCCAGTCACTGGAGGTACAAAAAAAGATCATACCCGTGTCAACTGAGTGGTGTAAGGTCTTATATAGACTGATCAACTGTGGTCTGACGTAATGTCTGACGTAATGAAATCACACCTGTGTGAACTGGGTGACCATAGCAACCATGCTCATTTTTTGGTACGAACAGACACGTAAACTAACAAAGCCAGTTGTAGGAGTGGTTTACACCACTCAAAAAAAGTGTATAGAAGAATAGAAGAAATACAGTCCCATCGGTTTACAAGTATCCAGGATCCACTTATAGTTTCTCAAAGACAAATAAAACATGGATATCAGTTGAAGAATGCAAGCAACGTAACGTCCTCACTGTACCAGAGCAGAAGCAACATAGCGTCCTCACTGTACCAGAGCAGCAACGTAGCGTCCTCACTGTACCAGAGCAGCAACGTAGCGTCCTCACTGTACCAGAGCAGAAGCAACGTAGCGTCCTCACTGTACCAGAGCAGAGGCAACGTAGCGTCCTCACTGTACCAGAGCAGCAACGTAGCGTCCTCACTGTACCAGAGCAGCAACGTAGCATCCTCACTGTACCAGAGCAGAAGCAACGTAGAGTCCTCACTGTACCAGAGCAGCAACGTAACGTCCTCACTGTACCAGAGCAGAAGCAACGTAGCGTCCTCACTGTACCAGAGCAACAACGTAACGTCCTCACTGTACCAGAGCAGAAGCAACGTAGCGTCCTCACTGTACCAGAGCAGCAACGTAGCGTCCTCACTGTACCAGAGCAGAAGCAACGTAGCGTCCTCACTGTACCAGAGCAGAAGCAACGTAGCGTCCTCACTGTACCAGAGCAGCAACGTAGCGTCCTCACTGTACCAGAGCAGCAACGTAGCGTCCTCACTGTACCAGAGCAGCAACGTAGCGTCCTCACTGTACCAGAGCAGCAACGTAGCGTCCTCACTGTACCAGAGCAACGTAGCGTCCTCACTGTACCAGAGCAGCAAAGTAGCGTCCTCACTGTACCAGAGCAGCAACGTAGCGTCCTCACTGTACCAGAGCAGAAGCAACGTAGCGTCCTCACTGTACCAGAGCAGCAACGTAACGTCCTCACTGTACCAGAGCAGCAACGTAACGTCCTCACTGTACCAGAGCAGAAGCAACGTAGCGTCCTCACTGTACCAGAGCAGAAGCAACGTAGCGTCCTCACTGTACCAGAGCAACAACGTAACGTCCTCACTGTACCAGAGCAGAAGCAACGTAGCGTCCTCACTGTACCAGAGCAGCAACGTAGCGTCCTCACTGTACCAGAGCAGCAACGTAGCGTCCTCACTGTACCAGAGCAACGTAGCGTCCTCACTGTACCAGAGCAGCAACGTAGTGTCCTCACTGTACCAGAGCAGCAACGTAGTGTCCTCACTGTACCAGAGCAACGTAGCGTCCTCACTGTACCAGAGCAACGTAGCGTCCTCACTGTACCAGAGCACAAGCAACGTAGCGTCCTCACTGTACCAGAGCAACGTAGCGTCCTCACTGTACCAGAGCAGCAACGTAGCGTCCTCACTGTACCAGAGCAGCAACGTAGCGTCCTCACTGTACCAGAGCAGAAGCAACGTAGCGTCCTCACTGTACCAGAGCAGCAACGTAACGTCCTCACTGTACCAGAGCAACGTAGCGTCCTCACTGTACCAGAGCAGAAGCAACGTAGCGTCCTCACTGTACCAGAGCAACGTAGCGTCCTCACTGTACCAGAGCAGAAGCAACGTAACTGTCCTCACTGTACCAGAGCAACGTAGCATCCTCACTGTACAAGAGCAGCAACGTAGCGTCCTCACTGTACCAGAGCAGAAGCAACGTAGCGTCCTCACTGTACCAGAGCAACGTAGCGTCCTCACTGTACCAGAGCAGCAACGTAGCGTCCTCACTGTACCAGAGCAGCAACGTAGCGTCCTCACTGTACCCGAGCAACGTAGCGTCCTCACTGTACCAGAGCAGCAACGTAGCGTCCTCACTGTACCAGAGCAACGTAGCGTCCTCACTGTACCAGAGTAGCAACGTAGCGTCCTCACTGTACCAGAGCAGCAACGTAACGTCCTCACTGTACCAGAGCAGAAGCAACGTAGCGTCCTCACTGTACCAGAGCAGCAACGTAGCGTCCTCACTGTACCAGAGCAACGTAGCGTCCTCACTGTACCAGAGCAACGTAGCGTCCTCACTGTACCAGAGCAACGTAGCGTCCTCACTGTACCAGAGCAACGTAGCGTCCTCACTGTACCAGAGCAACGTAGCGTCCTCACTGTACCAGAGCAGCAACGTAACGTCCTCACTGTACCAGAGCAACAACGTAACGTCCTCACTGTACCAGAGCAGAAGCAACGTAGCGTCCTCACTGTACCAGAGCAGCAACGTAGCGTCCTCACTGTACCAGAGCAGCAACGTAGCGTCCTCACTGTACCAGAGCAGCAACGAAGCGTCCTCAATGTACCAGAGCAATGTAGCGTCCTCACTGTACCAGAGCAGAAGCAACGTAGCGTCCTCACTGTACCAGAGAAACGTAGCGTCCTCACTGTACCAGAGCAGCAACGTAGCGTCCTCACTGTACCAGAGAAACGTAGCGTCCTCACTGTACCAGAGCAGCAACGTAGCGTCCTCACTGTACCAGAGCAGCAACGTAGCGTCCTCACTGTACCAGAGCAGAAGCAACGTAGCGTCCTCACTGTACCAGAGCAGAAGCAACGTAGCGTCCTCACTGTACCAGAGCAGCAACGTAGCGTCCTCACTGTACCAGAGCAGCAACGTAGCATCCTCACTGTACCAGAGCAGCAACGTAGCGTCCTCACTGTACCAGAGCAGCAACGTAGCGTCCTCACTGTATCAGAGCAACGTAGCGTCCTCACTGTACCAGAGCAGCAAAGTAGCGTCCTCACTGTACCAGAGCAGAAGCAACGTAGCGTCCGCACTGTACCAGAGCAGAAGCAACGTAGCGTCCTCACTGTACCAGAGCAGCAACGTAGCGTCCTCACTGTACCAGAGCAGCAACTTAGCGTCCTCACTGTACCAGAGCAGCAACGTAGCGTCCTCACTGTACCAGAGCAATGTAGCGTCCTCACTGTACCAGAGCAGCAACGTAGCGTCCTCACTGTACCAGAGCAGCAACGTAGCGTCCTCACTGTACCAGAGCAGAAGCAACAGTAAAAGTAATAAAGACATTTCGCCAACAAAATACATATCCAGACACTTGTTCGAATGCCCCGCCCCCTGCCCCGCCCCCCCTGTCGAAATGTCAAATATTGCTAAAATCGTTAAAACAAAAGAAAGCAGCAAAGAAACAAAAATAAAACACTCATCTTTTACTTTCTCTAATAACAACCTAAAACATGAACCTTGGTTGAAAAAACCCCATTTTAGATTTTAGTCTGGAACTTGGTGATTCATTTCCAAGGGGGCGGGGTTACAATGGGGGTGGGGTTACAATGGGGGCGGGGTTACAATGGGGGCGGGGTTACAAAAGATCCCAACGTCACAGAAACAAAAGGTCTTGGGCAGCGAGTGCTCCGTTTTCACTGTGGTTGCAGTTTTTCTGTTAATTTTCTCTTGGTAGTCATGGCTGCCAGTTCCTATTGGCTGTTGCTAGTCATGGCCGCCAGTTCCTATTGGATGTTGCTAGTCATGGCCGCCAGTTCCTATTGGATGTTGCTAGTCATGGCTGCCAGTTCCTATTGGCTGTTGCTAGTCATGGCTGCCAGTTCCTATCGGCTGTTGCTAGTCATGGCCGCCAGTTCCTATTGGCTGTTGCTAGTCATGGCCGAGAGTTCTATTGGATGTTGCTAGTCATTGCCGCCAGTTCCTATTGGCTGTTGCTAGTGATGGCCACCAGTTCCTATTGGCTGTTGCTAGTCATGGCCGAGAGTTCCTATTGGCTGTTGCTAGTCATGGCCACCAGTTCCTATTTGCTGTTGCTAGTCATGGCCGAGAGTTCCTATTGGCTGTTGCTAGTCATGGCCGAGAGTTCCTATTGGCTGTTGCTAGTCATGGCCGCCAGTTCCTATTGGCTCTTGCTAGTCATGGCCGCCAGTTCCTATTGGCTGTTGCTAGTCATGGCCGCCAGTTCCTATTGGCTGTTTCTAGTCATGGCTGCCAGTTCCCACCTGATGTTGTGTGGGAGTTCACACTGATCCAGACCGTACTGAATAACTGCTAGCTTACATAATGTCTTGAGGCAAGGACTGAAGTCTAAGACGTTCAGGTCACCACTGCATCTTCCAAAGATGATGACACGATCTCCCACCATGCAACAGCACTTATTAATCCTCCCTGAACATGTGCCTTCCCCTTTAGGCTCAACCTCCTTCCAGGAGAAGGTCTCTGGGTTGAACTTCCACAGATCATTGACGGCCTGTTCCTCGCCGTTGCCACCAAATATGTACAGCTCTCCATTGTAGGTAAAGGCTGAATGACCATAGCGTCTTTCTGGAAGAAGTTGTGTAGAAGGGATGTCCAGCCAGCGGTTGGTCTCTGTGTCAAACACTCTGATGGTGTTGTAGTGCTGCCCCCACCTCATCCTGCCCCCAAATACAAACATCTTTGTCCCGATGATGGTGGCAGAGTGACATGATGAAACAGGAGGTTGAGTTCCTCTGGTGTTAATTAAAGACCAGACCATCGTGTCCAACTTGTAGATGTCATTAGTGTGTCCAGTCAGCTGGGTGGATCCTCCATGGATAAACATGACCTTCCCCAAGACACAGGCTGAGTGGTTCTTCCTCTCCTCTGGAACGGTCCCAGAAACCTGTGGTTTGAACCACGTGTGGGCGTCGACATCAAAGGCATGAAGCACGTTGCAGAAACCTTGGCTAGTACAACCTCCCCAGAGGTAGATGGTGTCTCCAATCAGCACAGCTGTGTAGCTGTAGATCACGTAAGGAACCTCAAGGTGAGGCTTTCCTGATCTAGACGTCTCTGTGGTCAACTTCCTCCAGCACAAAGACACTGTGTTGAAGACGTTCACATCAATCTGCTCCTTAGCGTTTCCACTGAATGAGTAAACGTTGTGTCCGAATGCAACAGCCTCTTTCCGGTAAGGCTCTGGAGCTCCATTCAGACGTAGCGTCCAGCGGAACATTTCTCACACCGTAGATATCAGGTTGGATCACGTCTCGCTCTGTAAACACAATGCAGTCCTTATTCTGCGCACGCCGTCACTTATTGGTTCACTGGTGCAAATGTCACGCAATGCTTAGACCAATCGGGCAAGGCCCATGAGTCGGGGTCGGCCAATCCGGGAAGCCGATGACCTTTCATCTCCTAATATGGCAAATTGATCGCCAGCAGAATCACAGTCCGGACTGGACGTAGAAATCCACCGTTCTACACAGCCAGCCAGCCTACTGCGGCTGGCTGGCTGGCTGGCTGCCTGGCTGGCTGGCTGGCTGGCTGGCTGGCTGCCTGGCTGGCTGGCTGGCTGGCTGGCTGGCTGGCTGGCTGGCTGGCTGGCTGGCTGGCTGCCTGGCTGGCTGGCTGGCTGGCTGACTGACTGACTGACTGACTGACTGACTGACTGACTGACTGACTGACTGACTGACGGACGCACAGCAGGATAATCAAGTAGGACGCTCATTTCTGAAGAGAAAATCATCAGGTTCAGAAGGTGGAGTTCAGAGAGAGCTCTGTGACTCCTATTAAGGCATAAAACATTAAAAATAATAGCAGTAATGCAATACAGTGAGGACATGACTAACAAGGAATTTAAAAGATCAACTAAAAGCAATAGTGTAGAAGTAGGTCTTGATCTGGGCTTTAAAAATGTCTACAGAGGCTGCCTGAAACAAAAAAGGTCTTGGGCAGCGAGTGCTCCGTTTTCACTGTGGTTGCAGTTTTTCTGTTCATTTTCTCTTAGTAGTCTTGGCCGCCAGTTCCTATTGGCTGTTGCTAGTCATGGCCGCCAGTTCCTATTGGCTGTTGCTAGTCATGGCCGCCAGTTCCTATTGGCTGTTGCTAGTCATGGCCGCCAGTTCCTATTGGCTGTTTCTAGTCATGGCTGCCAGTTCCCACCTGATGTTGTGTGGGAGTTCACACTGATCCAGACCGTACTGAATAACTGCTAGCTTACATAATGTCTTGAGGCTAGGACTGAAGTCTAAGACGTTCAGGTCACCACTGCATCTTCCAAAGATGATGACACGATCTCCCACCATGCAACAGCACTTATTAATCCTCCCTGAACATGTGCCTTCCCCTTTGGGCTCAACCTCCTTCCAGGAGAAGGTCTCTGGGTTGAACTTCCACAGATCATTGACGGCCTGTTCCTCGCCGTTGCCACCAAATATGTACAGCTCTCCAATGTAGGTAAAGGCTGAATGACCATAGCGTCTTTCTGGGAGAAGTTGTGTAGAAGGGGTGTCCAGCCAGCGGTTGGTCTCTGTGTCAAACACTCTGATGGTGTTGTAGTGCTGCCCCCACCTCATCCTGCCCCCAAATACAAACATCTTTGTCCCGATGATGGTAGCAGAGTGACATGATGAAACAGGAGGTTGAGTTCCTCTGGTGTTAATTAAAGACCAGACCATCGTGTCCAACTTGTAGATGTCATTAGTGTGTCCAGTCAGCTGGGTGGATCCTCCATGGATAAACATGACCTTCCCCAAGACACAGGCTGAGTGGTTCTTCCTCTCCTCTGGAACGGTCCCAGAAACCTGTGGTTTGAACCACGTGTGGGCGTCGACATCAAAGGCATGAAGCACGTTGCAGAAACCTTGGCTAGTACAACCTCCCCAGAGGTAGATGGTGTCTCCAATCAGCACAGCTGTGTAGCTGTAGATCACGGAAGGAACCTCAAGGTGAGGCTTTCCTGATCTAGACGTCTCTGTGGTCAACTTCCTCCAGCACAAAGACACTGTGTTGAAGACGTTCACATCAATCTGCTCCTTAGCGTTTCCACTGAATGAGTAAACGTTGTGTCCGAATGCAACAGCCTCTTTCCGGTAAGGCTCTGGAGCTCCATCCAGACTTAGCGTCCAGCGGAACATTTCTCACACCGTAGATCAGGTTGGATTTATCACGTCTCGCTCT
>NW_027638384.1:0-20246 GCF_951216825.1 Electrona antarctica | reverse complement strand
CACTGCTTTGAGAGCTGCTTCTCTACATTCAACCAGGTTGATCACTGCTTTGAGAGCTGCTTCTCTACATTCAACCAGGTTGATCACTGCTTTGAGAGCTGCTTCTCTACATTCAACCAGGTTGATCACTGCTTTGAGAGCTGCTTCTTTACATTCAACCAGGTTGATCACTGCTTTGAGAGCTGCTTCTTCACATTCAACCAGGTTGATCACTGCTCTGAGAGCTGCTTCTCTACATTCAACCAGGTTGATCACTGCTTTGAGAGCTGCTTCTTTACATTCAACCAGGTTGATCACTGCTTTGAGAGCTGCTTCTTTACATTCAACCAGGTTGATCACTGCTTTGAGAGCTGCTTCTCTACATTCAACCAGGTTGATCACTGCTTTGAGAGCTGCATCTCTACATTCAACCAGGTTGATCACTGCTTTGAGAGCTGCTTCTTTACATTCAACCAGGTTGATCACTGCTTTGAGAGCTGCTTCTCTACATTCAACCAGGTTGATCACTGCTTGAGAGCTGCTTCTTTACATTCAACCAGGTTGATCACTGCTTTGAGAGCTGCTTCTCTACATTCAACCAGGTTGATCACTGCTTTGAGAGCTGCTTCTTTACATTCAACCAGGTTGATCACTGCTTTGAGAGCTGCTTCTCTACATTCAACCAGGTTGATCACTGCTTGAGAGCTGCTTCTTTACATTCAACCAGGTTGATCACTGCTTTGAGAGCTGCTTCTTTACATTCAACCAGGTTGATCACTGCTCTGAGAGCTGCTTCTCTACATTCAACCAGGTTGATCACTGCTCTGAGAGCTGCTTCTTTACATTCAACCAGGTTGATCACTGCTTTGAGAGCTGCTTCTCTACATTCAACCAGGTTGATCACTGCTTTGAGAGCTGCTTCTCTACATTCAACCAGGTTGATCACTGCTTTGAGAGCTGCTTCTTTACATTCAACCAGGTTGATCACTGCTCTGAGAGCTGCTTCTCTACATTCAACCAGGTTGATCACTGCTTTGAGAGCTGCTTCTCTACATTCAACCAGGTTGATCACTGCTTTGAGAGCTGCTTCTTCACATTCAACCAGGTTGATCACTGCTTTGAGAGCTGCTTCTCTACATTCAACCAGGTTGATCACTGCTTTGAGAGCTGCTTCTCTACATTCAACCAGGTTGATCACTGCTCTGAGAGCTGCTTCTCTACATTCAACCAGGTTGATCACTGCTTTGAGAGCTGCTTCTCTACATTCAACCAGGTTGATCACTGCTTTGAGAGCTGCTTCTTTACATTCAACCAGGTTGATCACTGCTTTGAGAGCTGCTTCTTTACATTCAACCAGGTTGATCACTGCTTTGAGAGCTGCTTCTCTACATTCAACCAGGTTGATCACTGCTTTGAGAGCTGCTTCTTCACATTCAACCAGGTTGATCACTGCTTTGAGAGCTGCTTCTCTACATTCAACCAGGTTGATCACTGCTTTGAGAGCTGCTTCTTTACATTCAACCAGGTTGATCACTGCTCTGAGAGCTGCTTCTCTACATTCAACCAGGTTGATCACTGCTTTGAGAGCTGCTTCTTTACATTCAACCAGGTTGATCACTGCTTTGAGAGCTGCTTCTCTACATTCAACCAGGTTGATCACTGCTTTGAGAGCTGCTTCTTCACATTCAACCAGGTTGATCACTGCTTTGAGAGCTGCTTCTCTACATTCAACCAGGTTGATCACTGCTTTGAGAGCTGCTTCTCTACATTCAACCAGGTTGATCACTGCTCTGAGAGCTGCTTCTCTACATTCAACCAGGTTGATCACTGCTTTGAGAGCTGCTTCTCTACATTCAACCAGGTTGATCACTGCTTTGAGAGCTGCTTCTTTACATTCAACCAGGTTGATCACTGCTTTGAGAGCTGCTTCTTTACATTCAACCAGGTTGATCACTGCTCTGAGAGCTGCTTCTCTACATTCAACCAGGTTGATCACTGCTCTGAGAGCTGCATCTTTACATTCAACCAGGTTGATCACTGCTTTGAGAGCTGCTTCTTTACATTCAACCAGGTTGATCACTGCTCTGAGAGCTGCTTCTCTACATTCAACCAGGTTGATCACTGCTCTGAGAGCTGCTTCTCTACATTCAACCAGGTTGATCACTGCTTTGAGAGCTGCTTCTTTACCTTCAACCAGGTTGATCACTGCTTTGAGAGCTGCTTCTTTACATTCAACCAGGTTGATCACTGCTCTGAGAGCTGCTTCTCTACATTCAACCAGGTTGATCACTGCTTTGAGAGCTGCTTCTTTACATTCAACCAGGTTGATCACTGCTTTGAGAGCTGCTTCTCTACATTCAACCAGGTTGATCACTGCTTTGAGAGCTGCTTCTTCACATTCAACCAGGTTGATCACTGCTTTGAGAGCTGCTTCTTTACATTCAACCAGGTTGATCACTGCTCTGAGAGCTGCTTCTTTACATTCAACCAGGTTGATCACTGCTTTGAGAGCTGCTTCTTCACATTCAACCAGGTTGATCACTGCTCTGAGAGCTGCTTCTCTACATTCAACCAGGTTGATCACTGCTTTGAGAGATGCTTCTTTACATTCAACCAGGTTGATCACTGCTTTGAGAGCTGCTTCTTTACATTCAACCAGGTTGATCACTGCTCTGAGAGCTGCTTCTTTACATTCAACCAGGTTGATCACTGCTTTGAGAGCTGCTTACATTCAACCAGGTTGATCACTGCTTTGAGAGCTGCTTCTCTACATTCAACCAGGTTGATCACTGCTTTGAGAGCTGCTTCTCTACATTCAACCAGGTTGATCACTGCTCTGAGAGCTGCTTCTCTACATTCAACCAGGTTGATCACTGCTTTGAGAGCTGCTTCTCTACATTCAACCAGGTTGATCACTGCTTTGAGAGCTGCTTCTTTACATTCAACCAGGTTGATCACTGCTTTGAGAGCTGCTTCTTTACATTCAACCAGGTTGATCACTGCTCTGAGAGCTGCTTCTTTACATTCAACCAGGTTGATCACTGCTTTGAGAGCTGCTTCTCTACATTCAACCAGGTTGATCACTGCTCTGAGAGCTGCTTCTTTACCTTCAACCAGGTTGATCACTGCTCTGAGAGCTGCTTCTCTACATTCAACCAGGTTGATCACTGCTTTGAGAGCTGCTTCTTTACCTTCAACCAGGTTGATCACTGCTCTGAGAGCTGCTTCTCTACATTCAACCAGGTTGATCACTGCTCTGAGAGCTGCTTCTTTACCTTCAACCAGGTTGATCACTGCTCTGAGAGCTGCTTCTCTACATTCAACCAGGTTGATCACTGCTCTGAGAGCTGCTTCTCTACATTCAACCAGGTTGACCACCCCCCTTCTCCGCTCCCTCCATTGGCTCCCGGTCGCTGCCCGCACAGAATACAAAACTCTGATGCTGGCATTCAAAGCAACCAAAGGCATGGCCCCCCCATACCTCACAAGTATGATCGTACCCTACAAACCCTCCCGCGCACTCAGATCGGCCAACGCAGGGAAGCTGGAGGTACCTTCACTAAAAACGCCGGGACAACGCTCCACACGTCCCAAACTCTTCTCCCTTCTGGCTCCAAAACTATGGAATGCACTTCCCATCACAGTCAGAACTGCAGCCTCACTCCCAATCTTCCGCCGTAGTCTGAAAACCCACCTCTTCAGACTCCACCATGGCCCGTAGCACTTGCCCTAGCCTAGCCCCTTAGATAGCACATTATGTAGACTTAGATAGTATTTTAAACAGACTTATAGCTTGTTACGTAGACAGCTCTAGAATTGCACTTTATGTAGTCATAGCACTTTATAGTACACATGTATAATATATTATATAGTATAGTATGTATAGTTTACATAGAATACTCCACTGTTACGTTCTTAGTCTACGCATGATTCATGATAACTACTTTTTATATATGTGATGTATGCCATGCTTTTGTTATTGCTTAATGTAAGTCGCTCTGGATTAAGAGCGTCTGCTAAATGCCTAAATTGTAAATTGTAAATTGCTTTGAGAGCTGCTTCTTTACCTTCAACCAGGTTGATCACTGCTTTGAGAGCTGCTTCTTTACATTCAACCAGGTTGATCACTGCTTTGAGAGCTGCTTCTTTACATTCAACCAGGTTGATCACTGCTTCGAGAGATGCTTACATTCAACCAGGTTGATCACTGCTTTGAGAGCTGCTTACATTCAACCAGGTTGATCACTGCTCTGAGAGCTGCTTCTCTACATTCAACCAGGTTGATCACTGCTCTGAGAGCTGCTTCTTTACATTCAACCAGGTTGATCACTGCTTTGAGAGCTGCTTACATTCAACCAGGTTGATCACTGCTCTGAGAGCTGCTTCTCTACATTCAACCAGGTTGATCACTGCTTTGAGAGCTGCTTCTTTACATTTCAGCAGCTCTTGCCTTGAGTTCCTCACCGGGCTTCTCTATGCATGCATGCTTGGAAAATGTCTGCTAAACTGGTGCATGGAGAGATTTATTCTCACTGAACACGCAAGAAGATGTTCAACTTGTCCTCTTCTGCATAAAGTCCGCAATGGGCTCATCAGAGGCAGGCGTGGCTGACTGTAGGGTGCAAAGTGCGGATGAGGCCGGATCAAACGGGAATGAGTCAAACTCATCCATGCACGCAATCAGGTTCTGCACACACTGCTCATCTTCTCGCATCCATTTCGGGCGCTTCCTCTTGGCTTATTTTCGGGTGACAAGAGTGTTGTGTGAGCCACTTTTATGCAGTCCACATTGTTAACATTTCTGGAGTGCACCAGCAGCTGCTTTTCATTTTGGAGGATGGAGAGCCAGCCTGTCTTCCTTTCGCATTGTACATTCAACCCAACATGTCCCAGGCCATGTTGCAATAAGGGTTACCTGTGATGGACTGAGTTGAAGTTAGTACGAAGGAAGGCAAACCTGTTCAGCAGGGAGAGACAGAAGTCAGGCAGACACCTCGCATACTTATTTTTGTCGTATGCTACCATCCACGGCAGCATAGCACGCAGAGAGCTGACATACAGTTGCAGATATGGACTGCATGCACATTCTGCCTCAGCAACTCTGTCATGGACAGGAAGTCCCTCCAGTAGTCTGCCTTCTCACTGACCTCCAATTGGGAGAAAAGGTTGCAGATGAGATTCTTGAGATCGGCATCATCCTCCAGTGCTGCATGAGCAGCAGCAAGGGTTTCCTGGGAGAGACTTGTATTCCTCAGAATATCAAGATTCTCTGTTAGGTTGGGTATCAGCCTCTCCTTGGCCAGCTGACTCATAAGATTCTCTGTTAGGTTGGTTATCAGCCTCTCCTTGGCCAGCTGACTCATAAGATCCTCTGTTAGGTTGGATATCAGCCTCTCCTTGGCCAGCTGACTCATAAGATTCTCTGTTAGGTTGGGTATCAGCCTCTCCTTGGCCAGCTGACTCATAAGTGCCTCATACATCAGCCTCAAGAAACGCAGCCCCCTCTTATAATGCTTGCCTTTCAGAGCACAATCAACGGAACCCTCAGCAATGGTTCCTCCCGCGACAAGAATATCTCCTCGCTCATTTGCCTTGTAGCGCTTGTTGATGGCACTCATCGCACACTGTATGGAAAGGACCGCGGTACTTTTCTGGGTTCGGTGCCTTGAGCAGAGTGATGAGGACGTACACAAGATTCTCTCCCAGTATAAAAGGCAAAGGGCATGCGTTTTGTGATACCTGCACCAGGGCCAGTTGAAGAGGATGAGGATGAGGATGCACAGAGGTGGAGTCATCTGAATCTGCACCAGGGCCAGTTGAAGAGGACGAGGATGATGATGCACAGAGGTGGAGTCATCTGATACCGGCACCAGGGCCAGTTGAAGAGGATGAGGATGATGATGCACAGAGGTGGAGTCATCTGATACCTGCACCAGGGCCAGTTGAAGAGGATGAGGATGATGATGCACAGAGGTGGAGTCATCTGATACCTGCACCAGGGCCAGTTGAAGAGGATGAGGATGAGGATGCACAGAGGTGGAGTCATCTGAATCTGCACCAGGGCCAGTTGAAGAGGATGAGGATGCACAGAGGTGGAGTCATCTGAATCTGCACCAGGGCCAGTTGAAGAGGATGATGATGCACAGAGGTGGAGTCATCTGAATCTGCACCAGGGCCAGTTGAAGAGGATGAGGATGAGGATGCACAGAGGTGGAGTCATCTGAATCTGCACCAGGGCCAGTTGAAGAGGATGAGGATGAGAATGCACAGAGGTGGAGTCATCTGAATCTGCACCAGGGCCAGTTGAAGAGGATGAGGATGAGGATGCACAGAGGTGGAGTCATCTGAATCTGCACCAGGGCCAGTTGAAGAGGATGAGGATGAGGATGCACAGAGGTGGAGTCATCTGAATCTGCACCAGGGCCAGTTGAAGAGGACGAGGATGAGGATGCACAGAGGTGGAGTCATCTGAATCTGCACCAGGGCCAGTTGAAGAGGACGAGGATGAGGATGCACAGAGGTGGAGTCATCTGAATCGGATGATTCAGAAACCAGTGACACAGAATGCTCTGACACACGTGTTTTGTGTTTGTAAAAATTACAAACCCCCCAAAAAATTGCTCACCCATTCAAAAGTAATGTTTTCATGCTACTGGATGGCGGCCATCTTGAATTTTGGGGCCAAAACGAGGTTTTATGATTAAAATGGTGTCATTTTTGGAACTCTCATGGTTGACTTGGATGAAAAAGTGTCTTCATACATGATTCTAGGTCATCAAAAGTTATGTTTTGGCTATGGTGCCATGCGCCATTTTGAATTTGGCCCTCCAGCTAAACATTGCCGGGACATGAGGAGGCATCCTATGGTCCGACGGAGCATTGGTTCCACATGGGGGAGGCATCCTATGGTCCGACGGAGCATTGGTTCCACATGGGGGAGGCATCCTATGGTCCGACGGAGCATTGGTTCCACATGGGGGAGGCATCCTATGGTCCGACGGAGCATTGGTTCCACATGGGGGAGGCATCCTATGGTCCGACGGAGCATTGGTTCCACATGGGGGAGGCATCCTATGGTCCGACGGAGCATTGGTTCCACATGGGGGAGGCATCCTATGGTCCGACGGAGCATTGGTTCCACATGCGTCCGCACCTCGGACTAGCGCCTGCTAGCACCTCGAACTAGCGCCTGCTCCCGTGCTTGCGGATATGGTTAGGTTAGGGTTTGAGGTGGGTTGTCGTGTTTCGGACCAATGACTCGTCGGACCAAACACATGCACTCGGGACATGGGGGCTAAATCTTTTATAAAGGGTCCATAGAGGTCAAATCAATCACCAAAACATTGTTGGATGGTCACAGAACCGTAGTTTGTGACTCTACTACAGCATCAGTTTGCACTTCCGCATTTTGGGCACCACATTTTGCTGCCTATTTCATCTCATTATGAGCCATAATGTCAATGTGGCTGTTTTTTATGTGGACGCTAGCGGTGGCTAGCAATGAAGCATTGAATTTTTTCCCCGATTACCGCCGATTCATGAAATCTCGTTCTCTCGGGCATGGCATCTTGTCCACGCTGCAAGAAGGATAATACATGTAATCTTTTTCACATTTTAATTTATTTATTAAATAAATAAAAATCACACCCGTGTGAACTGAGTGGTGTAAGGTATTATATAGCCTGATCAGCTGTGGTCTGACGTAATGTCTGACGTAATGAACTCAGCATCAACCAATCAGCATCAACCATGCTCATTTTTTGGTACGAACAGACAGACAGACACGTAAACTAACAAAGCCAGTTGTAGGAGTGGTTTACACCACTCAAAGATCAACACCTGTGTGAAGTGAGGGGCTCTTATCATGCTATGATTAGGTGATGTAATGATGATGTAAAACAAACGCTGTCAAAACAAACATTAATTTCTCTTTTTTGAGTGGTGCAAACCACTCCAACAACTGGCTTTGTTAGTACCCGTGTGTGTTCGTACCAAAAAAAACTGACATTACGTCAGACCACAGCTGATCAGGCTATATAAGACCTTGCACCACTCAGTTCACACGGGTGTGATTTTTATTATATATATAATTTGTATCGCACAATTTTGTAACCCATTTTTCACCCCTGTGTCAATTATCTAATGTGATCCTGGGCTCTACACACCCTCCGCCAACCTGGGCAGAGCAACGGACTGGGCTCTACACACCCTCCGCCAACCTGGGGAGAGCTACGGACTTGAACTCATGCTTCCTTCACTCTTCGCTCCTTTACACCTGACATGGGGTAAATTCTCTTTATTGTTAATGGAATTTAATGTTTGTGTTGGAGACAAGATGACGTACATTTCCCCTTCATTGTCAATGGCGTTTTTAAAAACTAAAAACAAACATTAAAACTGTATATAAATAAAATCAATAGACGTCAGCTTTGGCTGAAACCTTGTCCCAATATGGAGACGACTGGTGTCATACAGGTCAAGGACACTGCGCACAACCGCTGTCTGTCTAGGGCCAACAACATCAGGAATGACCCCACCCACCCACACCATCTAGGGCCAACAACATCAGGAATGACCCCACCCACCCAGCCACACCAGGGACTGGTCACTCTGTTGTCCTTCTGTCTGTCTAGGGCCAACAACATCAGGAATGACCCCACCCACCCAGCCACACCAGGGACTGGTCACTCTGTTGTCCTTCTGTCTGTCTAGGGCCAACAACATCAGGAATGACCCCAGCCACCCAGCCACACCAGGGACTGTTCACTCTGTTGTCCTTCTGTCTGTCTAGGGCCAACAACATCAGGAATGACCCCACCCACCCAGCCACACCAGGGACTGGTCACTCTGTTGCCTTCTGTCTGTCTAGGGCCAACAACATCAGGAATGACCCCAGCCACCCAGCCACACCAGGGACTGTTCACTCTGTTGTCTTCTGGCAGAAGGTATCGAAGCATTGGAAGTAAAACAGCAAGATTTTCCAAGAGCTTTCCCCCCCCCCCAAGCCATTAGCCATTAGAGCTTTTCCCCCCCCAAGCCATTAGACTTTTGAACAAGTGCAAACTCCCCATAACCTTTACCCCCCATATGCTGCTATAAGGACTCCTGTTGTGCAATATCTGTCTCTCAATGAACTAATTAATGGTGCTTTTTAATTTATTTGTTTTTAAAGTGGATTTTAGATTTTAATAGGATTTTAGCTCTCTTTTAACGAGCATACTAAAAGCCAGTGAAACGACATTTAGTTCTCTGCATTTTATGTATCTGCTGAATGACAATAAAGCTATCTATGTATACAGTACATGAGTGATGTCATAGACTGGTCACATGGAAGCCACAGTGAGTGATGTCATAGACTGGTCACATGGAAGCCACAGTGAGTGATGTCATAGACTGGTCACATGGAAGCCACAGTGAGTGATGTCATAGCCTGGTCACATGGAAGCCACAGTGAGTGATGTCATAGACTGGTCACATGGAAGCCACAGTGTCTGGTTTAGTCACAGAGTAATACAAGGATAGAGGCCGAACCGGAGCGACAGCCCCGCCCCCTGCTATTCATTTCAGTGTTAGTTGCTCAGTGGCGTTTTGAAGCACCCGGAAGAACGCTCTACTTCCATATTTGGGCACCAAATTCTGGTGCCCGGGGTTTCCTCATCATAAGTCCACGGGTCCGCCTGCAGTCCCAGCTCTTACCAGTAGGGCCGAGTGCTTCAACGTTGGAGAGCCACCCTGGGGACTTGGGTTTAGTTGACTCAATGTTTTCTTTTTGTCGTCCTTTTGGTCAGTTTGTTGGCAGTGAGCACACTGTTGGTTGTCATGGCTACCAGTTCCCACGTGATGTTGTGTGGGAGTTCAGACTGATCCAGACCGTACTGAATAACTGCTAGTTTACACAAAAGCTTAAGACTAGGACTAAAGTCTAAGATATACAGCTCATTAGAAGTAGTGCGGTCTCCAAAGAGGATGATACGATCTCCCACCATGCAACAGCACATCCAATACATTGGACCTGGACCTTTCTCCTTGAGCTCAACCTTCTTCCAGGAGAAAGACTTTGGACTGAATTTCCACAGATCATTGAAGGTCTGGTTACTGTTGTAGCCACCAAATATGTACAGCTCTTCATTGTAGGTAAAGGCTGAATGACACCAGCGTCCTTCTGGAAGAGGCTGTGCAGAAGGTGGGCTCAGCCAGAGGTCGGTCTCTGTGTCAAACACTTAATGAAAGACCAGACCATTGTGCTGGTGTCCAACTTGTGCATGTCATTAGTCCATCCAGTCCGCTTGGTGTGTCCTCCATAGATTAACATGACCTTCTCCAAAGCAAAGGCTGAGTGGCAGGTCCTCTCCTCTGGAAGAGACCCATAAATCCTGGGTTTGAACCATTCGTGAGTGTCTACATCAAATGCATAAAGCACATTGCAACAAGGATAGCCTCCCCAGATGTAGACTGTATATTCTAACAACACAGCTGTGTGGCCGTAGCGCCTGGATGGAACCTCAAGGTGACCGTCTCCTCTTCCAGGTTTTACTGGAGGTAACTTCTTCCAGCATAAAGACACTGTGTTGAAGACATGGACGTCCAGTCAGTCAGTCAGTCAGTCTGTCACTCTTCTCTCTCTCGACGTCTACAGTAATTTCCAACACGGTGCATCATCTTATATCTTCTGGTGTGACATCACAAGCAACACAAACTGTTGCAATGCACGCCTTAACGATGCCAATTAGTGCAGCTGTTCTCATTTGCACCTTTTCACTCTCTTTAAAAGCCTGTTCATTCACACTTCCTGTAAACTGTTGGTATCAGAGATGTGTAGAGTGAATCCCTGGAAAGACGTCCCCTCAGCCAGTTAGTTCTGGGACTAACACAAGCACAACCACCAGACAGAAAACAAACCGGACTAACACAAGCACAACCACCAGACAGAAAACAAAGAGGACTAACACAAGCACAACCACCAGACAGAAAACAAACAGGACTAACACAAGCACAACCACCAGACAGAAAACAAAGAGGACTAACACAAGCACAACCACCAGACAGAAAACAAACCGGACTAACACAAGCACAACCACCAGACAGAAAACAAACAGGACTAACACAAGCACAACCACCAGACAGAAAACAAACCGGACTAACACAAGCACAACCACCAGACAGAAAACAAACAGGACTAACACAAGCACAACCACCAGACAGAAAACAAAGAAGACTAACACAAGCACAACCACCAGACAGAAAACAAACAGGACTAACACAAGCACAACCACCAGACAGAAAACAAACCGGACTAACACAAGCACAACCACCAGACAGAAAACAAACAGGACTAACACAAGCACAACCACCAGACAGAAAACAAACAGGACTAACACAAGCACAACCACCAGACAGAAAACAAACAAACAAACTGCACCAAATCATAAGAAAACCAAAATAAATCCATCTCACACACTGGATAAGATCTACCCAAAACCAGAGCAACACGGAATTACATTTAGCAGAGAATACACAGTAGCAGAATACTGGAGCACTGAAACTGATCCAAAAGTAAGGAGAACATGAACTCAATATAGACTCCGTGAACACAGTCTTGCGATTGAGAAAGGTCGCCATAGGCAGAACTGGCTCCCAAGAGAAGACAGACTATCCACCCACTGCACACAAAACGAGGTAGAGATGAGCTACACTTCCTAACCGTCTGTCCACTGTACCAAGACATCAGAGACACATACTGTCTGCCCACTGTACCAAGACATCAGAGACACATACTGTCTGCCCACTGTACCAAGACATCAGAGACACATACTGTCTGCCCACTGTACCAAGACATCAGAGACACATACTGTCTGCCCACTGTACCAAGACATCAGAGACACATACTGTCTGCCCACTGTACCAAGACATCAGAGACACATACTGTCTGCCCACTGTACCAAGACATCAGAGACACATACTGTCTGCCCACTGTACCAAGACATCAGAGACACATACTGTCCACTGTACCAAGACATCAGAGACACATACTGTCTGTCCACTGTACCAAGACATCAGAGACACATACTGTCTGCCCACTGTACCAAGACATCAGAGACACATACTGTCTGCCCACTGTACCAAGACATCAGAGACACATACTGTCTGCCCACTGTACCAAGACATCAGAGACACATACTGTCTGCCCACTGTACCAAGACATCAGAGACACATACTGTCCACTGTACCAAGACATCAGAGACACATACTGTCTGTCCACTGTACCAAGACATCAGAGACACATACTGTCTGCCCACTGTACCAAGACATCAGAGACACATACTGTCTGTCCACTGTACCAAGACATCAGAGACACATACTGTCCACTGTACCGAGACACATACTGTCTGCCAACTGTACCAAGACATCAGAGACACATACTGTCTGCCCACTGTACCAAGACATTAAAGACACATACCGTCTGTCCACTGTACCAAGACATCAGAGACACATACTGTCTGCCCACTGTACCAAGACATCAGAGACACATACTGTCTGCCCACTGTACCAAGACATCAGAGACACATACTGTCTGCCCACTGTACCAAGACATCAGAGACACATACTGTCTGCCCACTGTACCAAGACATCAGAGACACATACTGTCTGCCCACTTTACCAAGACATCAGACACATACTGTCTGCCCACTGTACCAAGACATCAGAGACACATACTGTCTGCCCACTGTACCAAGACATCAGAGACACATACTGTCTGCCCACTGTACCAAGACATCAGAGACACATACTGTCTGCCCACTGTACCAAGACATCAGACACATACTGTCTGCCCACTGTACCAAGACATCAGACACATACTGTCTGCCCACTGTACCAAGACATCAGACACATACTGTCCACTGTACCAAGACATCAGAGACACATACTGTCTGCCCACTGTACCAAGACATCAGACACATACTGTCTGCCCACTGTACCAAGACATCAGAGACACATACTGTCTGCCCACTGTACCAAGACATCAGACACATACTGTCTGCCCACTGTACCAAGACATCAGAGACACATACTGTCTGCCCACTGTACCAAGACATCAGACACATACTGTCTGCCCACTGTACCAAGACATCAGACACATACTGTCTGCCCACTGTACCAAGACATCAGACACATACTGTCTGCCCACTGTACCAAGACATCAGACACATACTGTCTGCCCACTGTACCAAGACATCAGACACATACTGTCTGCCCACTGTACCAAGACATCAGACACATACTGTCTGCCCACTGTACCAAGACATCAGACACATACTGTCTGCCCACTGTACCAAGACATCAGAGACACATACTGTCTGCCCACTGTACCAAGACATCAGAGACACATACTGTCTGCCCACTGTACCAAGACATCAGAGACACATACTGTCTGCCCACTGTACCAAGACATCAGAGACACATACTGTCTGCCCACTGTACCAAGACATCAGACACATACTGTCTGCCCACTGTACCAAGACATCAGACACATACTGTCTGCCCACTGTACCAAGACATCAGACACATACTGTCTGCCCACTGTACCAAGACATCAGAGACACATACTGTCTGCCCACTGTACCAAGACATCAGAGACACATACTGTCTGCCCACTGTACCAAGACATCAGAGACACATACTGTCTGCCCACTGTACCAAGACATCAGACACATACTGTCTGCCCACTGTACCAAGACATCAGACACATACTGTCTGCCCACTGTACCAAGACATCAGACACATACTGTCTGCCCACTGTACCAAGACATCAGACACATACTGTCTGCCCACTGTACCAAGACATCAGACACATACTGTCTGCCCACTGTACCAAGACATCAGAGACACATACTGTCTGCCCACTGTACCAAGACATCAGACACATACTGTCTGCCCACTGTACCAAGACATCAGACACATACTGTCTGCCCACTGTACCAAGACATCAGACACATACTGTCTGCCCACTGTACCAAGACATCAGACACATACTGTCTGCCCACTGTACCAAGACATCAGACACATACTGTCTGCCCACTGTACCAAGACATCAGACACATACTGTCTGCCCACTGTACCAAGACATCAGACACATACTGTCTGTCCACTGTACCAAGACATCAGACACATACTGTCTGCCCACTGTACCAAGACATCAGACACATACTGTCTGCCCACTGTACCAAGACATCAGACACATACTGTCTGCCCACTGTACCAAGACATCAGAGACACATACTGTCTGCCCACTGTACCAAGACATCAGACACATACTGTCTGCCCACTGTACCAAGACATCAGAGACACATACTGTCTGCCCACTGTACCAAGACATCAGACACATACTGTCTGCCCACTGTACCAAGACATCAGACACATACTGTCTGCCCACTGTACCAAGACATCAGACACATACTGTCTGCCCACTGTACCAAGACATCAGACACATACTGTCTGCCCACTGTACCAAGACATCAGACACATACTGTCTGCCCACTGTACCAAGACATCAGACACATACTGTCTGCCCACTGTACCAAGACATCAGACACATACTGTCTGCCCACTGTACCAAGACATCAGACACATACTGTCTGCCCACTGTACCAAGACATCAGACACATACTGTCTGCCCACTGTACCAAGACATCAGACACATACTGTCTGCCCACTGTACCAAGACATCCCCCCGGCTGGCCAGGGGGAGGCGCCCTGGCAAAGACAGAAATCTGCGCATGGGAATTTAACTGGCATAACGACTACATTTGAGGGAAAAAAAGAGGGAAAATAAAAACAACAACAATGATAATTGGCTGCTTGAGTTGTTATGCCTTAATGAGACAGATTCTGTCTGATAATGACAGGTCTGTGTTATTCTGTTTAATATTAATAACGTCGAGAGAAGTCCTGCTCGCTCATGGCTGCGAGACTGAGGCCGCCTGAGACTCCATGTCATTGTCCCATTTTCATGAACAAATAACAATCCCTCTTCTGTTTTCTTCAGGACTTTAAGCCTGTGGCGCTGTGGCTTCTGAATTACTTTTCATCTCATTGAGGTTTATTTTGTATTTGATTTTGTTTCTGGAGCAATTCTACGGCAGGCAGTGGGTCTGGAGGTCAGGGGGTTTGTGGGTCAGGGGGTCTGTGGGTCAGGGGGTCTGTGGGTCAGGGGGTCTGTGGATCAGGGGGTCTGGGGGTCAGGGGGTCTGTGGGTCAGGGGGTCTGGGGGTCAGGGGGTCTGTGGGTCAGGGAGTCTGGGGGTCAGGGGGTCTGTGGATCAGGGGGTCTGGGGGTCAGGGGGTCTGTGGATCAGGGGGTCAGGGGGTCTGGGGTCAGGGGGTTTGGGTCTGGGGGTCTGGGAGTCAGGGGGTCTGGGGGTCAGGGGGTCAAGGGGTCTGGGGTCAGGGGGTCTAGGGGTCTGGGGTCAGGGGGTCTGGGGATCAGGGGGTTTGGGTCTGGGGGTCTGGGAGTCAGGGGGTCTGGGGTCAGGCGGTCTGGGGATCAGGGGATCAGGGGGTTTGGGTCTGGGGGTCTGGGAGTCAGGGGGTGTGGGGTCAGGGGGTCTGGGGCTAGCCCTACGCAGCCCCATACTGTCCAAGGATGACCACTGCACCAAAAGGGTCACCGTGCAACTCCTTGGGTGCAAACGGTTGCAAGGAGTTAACGCTAAAACCGTCTCGACCCTTTGCTGTGGTTTTGGGACGTTGAATTCCATGCGTTGAATCTCTAGGGACGACGCGCGTCAACGTGCTCCAGACTGTACGACGGAAGCATTTCTATTTTACTCATGATCAGAGCTTCCGTTGCTCCAGACTGTATGACGGAAGCATATGGACATTGCAAGAGGCAACGGTCTGGCAACGTGGTGAGACTAATATACACACCGTCACCTCTCTGTCCTTCCAAGGTGAGCGGCTCCCTGAGGGTCACCCTGGCACCATCATCTTAGCAAATTAACAAACCGCACGACAACGTGACGCTCCCGGCGCCGCCAAGGCCAAGCACACACCATCCTGGCCACACGCACGTCGCGCACATCAATCACACAGCCAGACTGACATGTGCGCAGCGCGCGACACACACACACACACACACACACACACACACACACACACACACACACACACACACACACACACACAGAGAGAGAGAGGACACACACGAAGAGAGAGAGAGAGACAGAGAGACAGATAGAGAGAGAGAGAGAGAGAGAGAGAGAGAGAGAGAGAGAGAGAGAGAGAGAGAGAGAGAGAGAGAGAGAGAGAGAGAGAGAGAGTCCATTTCAGAGGTCTGGGACTCAGAGAGAGAGAGAGAGAGAGAGAGAGAGAGAGAGAGAGAGATAGAGAGAGAGAGTCCATTTCAGAGGGCTGGGACTCAGAGGAAATCAGCAAGGACACCGAAAGCACCGATTGGAAATGTGAAATGATGAGGATACCGACCCGCCAGACACCCACAACACAACCCCCCCCCTTACCCTTCCACACACACACACCGACCGAGCGGGCCAAGACGACCTTCAGCGCTACTAGAGACATCATCTGTCATTATGATCTCTCTCTCTCTCTCTCTCTCTCTCTCTCTCTCTCTCTCTCTCTCTCTCTCTCTCTCTCTCTCTCTCTCTCTCTCTCTCTCTCTCTCTCTCTCTCTCTCTCTCTCTCTCTCTCTCTCTCTCTCTCTCTCTCTCTCTCTCTCTCTCTCTCAAAGGAATGATAATGTGTGTGATAGCTTGTATAGCACTGCTCCACAGGACGGTGTGGTCACATGGTGCTGCTCCACAGGACGGTGTGGTCACATGGTGCTGCTCCACAGGACGGTGTGGTCACATGGTGCTGCTCCACAGGACGGTGTGGTCACATGGTGCTGCTCCACAGGACGGTGTGGTCACATGGTGCTGCTCCACAGGACGGTGTGGTCACATGGTGCTGCTCCACAGGACGGTGTGGTCACATGGTGCTGCTCCACAGGACGGTGTGGTCACATGGTGCTGCTCCACAGGACGGTGTGGTCACATGGTGCTGCTCCACAGGACGGTGTGGTCACATGGTGCTGCTCCACAGGACGGTGTGGTCACATGGTGCTGCTCCACAGGACGGTGTGGTCACATGGTGCTGCTCCACAGAACGGTGTGGTCACATGGTGCTGCTCCACAGGACGGTGTGGTCACATGGTGCTGCTCCACAGGACGGTGTGGTCACATGGTGCTGCTCCACAGGACGGTGTGGTCACATGGTGCTGCTCCACAGGACGGTGTGGTCACATGGTGCTGCTCCACAGGACGGTGTGGTCACATGGTGCTGCTCCACAGGACGGTGTGGTCACATGGTGTGGTCACATGGTGCTGCTCCACAGGACGGTGTGGTCACATGGTGCTGCTCCACAGGACGGTGTGGTCACATGGTGTGGTCACATGGTGCTGCTCCACAGGACGGTGTGGTCACATGGTGCTGCTCCACAGGACGGTGTGGTCACATGGTGTGGTCACATGGTGCTGCTCCACAGGACGGTGTGGTCACATGGTGCTGCTCCACAGGACGGTGTGGTCACATGGTGCTGCTCCACAGGACACTGTGGTCACATGGTGTGGTCACATGGTGCTGCTCCACAGGACACTGTGGTCACATGGTGCTGCTCCACAGGACGGTGTGGTCACATGGTGTGGTCACATGGTGCTGCTCCACAGGACGGTGTGGTCACATGGTGCTGCTCCACAGGACGGTGTGGTCACATGGTGTGGTCACATGGTGCTGCTCCACAGGACGGTGTGGTCACATGGTGCTGCTCCACAGGACGGTGTGGTCACATGGTGTGGTCACATGGTGCTGCTCCACAGGACGGTGTGGTCACATGGTGCTGCTCCACAGGACGGTGTGGTCACATGGTGCTGCTCCACAGGACACTGTGGTCACATGGTGCTGCTCCACAGGACGGTGTGGTCACATGGTGCTGCTCCACAGGACGGTGTGGTCACATGGTGTGGTCACAGGGTGCTGCTCCACAGGACGGTGTGGTCACATGGTGCTGCTCCACAGGACACTGTGGTCACATGGTGTGGTCACATGGTGCTGCTCCACAGGACACTGTGGTCACATGGTGTGGTCACATGGTGCTGCTCCACAGGACACTGTGGTCACATGGTGCTGCTCCACAGGACGGTGTGGTCACATGGTGCTGCTCCACAGGACACTGTGGTCACATGGTGTGGTCACAGGGTGCTGCTCCACAGGACACTGTGGTCACATGGTGCTGCTCCACAGGACGGTGTGGTCACATGGTGTGGTGACATGGTGTGGGGTTGTGGGGGGGTGGGGCGGAGGTGAGCGGGCGTGGGTCGACATATGCCCTTACTGGGCTGCGTTCAAGACACTTGTCTTGTGTCTGACACCTGACTTGTGTCTGAACACAGCTTTGATGGATGTGTTCTGCCCCCCCTCCCCCCCATCAAACAAAATGTTTGGTCAAACATTGGAAATGCATTGGAGCGGCCATTAAACACAGACACAAGACAAACACAAGACGTGTCTTGAATGTGTGAACGCAGCCCAGTAAGGGCATTTATGTCGACCCCCGCCCGCTCAACTCCGCCCCACCCCCTGCTGGTGCTGCGGCCATCTTGGAAACTAAACACAATATAAACAATTGGAGAGGGGTGGGGCCGAGAAAGGCCCTCATTCCCTTTACCGATATAAAGCTTGAGTTGAGCTCAACCTACACACATGAAGTTGGAGTTTATTTAAAAAAATCACACCTGTGTGAAGTGAGGGGCGCTCTTAGACAACTGTTCATTGTCAATGGCATTTTTTTATGTTTGTCTAAGGAAAAAAACAAACATTAAACCTGTATATAGGAGGGCTAGCACCCCTCAATGAAGCATGAGTTGAGCTGAACTTACACTGCGTGAAAAGAGGAGATACAGTGGCCAATTATGGCCACTGTATTTTGCCCGTAAACCTCAAGTTTAGCAGCATATACAGTTAATATACAGTTAATATACAGGTAATATACAGTTAATATACGGTAATATACAGTTAATATACAGTTAATATATGGTAATATACAGTTAATATACAGGTAATATACAGTTAATATACGGTAATATACAGTTAATATAAGGTAATATACAGTTAATATATGGTAATATACAGTTAATATACGGTAATATACAGTTAATATACAGTTAATATACGGTAATATACAGTTAATATATGGTAATATACAGTTAATATACGGTAATATACAGTTAATATACAGTTAATATACGGTAATATACAGTAATATACGGTAATATACAGTTAATATACAGTTAATATACGGTAATATACAGTTAATATACAGTTAATAGACGGTAATATACAGTTAATATAAGGTAATATACAGTTAATATATGGTAATATACAGTTAATATACAGTTAATATACAGGTAATATACAGTTAATATATGGTAATATACAGTTAATATACAGTTAATATACAGGTAATATACAGTTAATACATGGTAATATACAGTTAATATACAGTTAATATACAGGTAATATACAGTTAATATACGGTAATATACAGTTAATATAAGGTAATATACAGTTAATATATGGTAATATACAGTTAATATACAGGTAATATACAGTTAATATACAGGTAATATACAGTTAATATACGGTAATATACAGTTAATATAAGGTAATATACAGTTAATATATGGTAATATACAGTTAATATACGGTAATATACAGTTAATATACAGTTAATATACGGTAATATACAGTTAATATATGGTAATATACAGTTAATATACGGTAATATACAGTTAATATACAGTTAATATACGGTAATATACAGTAATATACGGTAATATACAGTTAATATACAGTTAATATACGGTAATATACAGTTAATATACAGTTAATAGACGGTAATATACAGTTAATATAAGGTAATATACAGTTAATATATGGTAATATACAGTTAATATACAGGTAATATACAGTTAATATACGGTAATATACAGTTAATATAAGGTAATATACAGTTAATATACAGGTAATATACAGTTAATATACAGGTAATATACAGTTAATATACGGTAATATACAGTTAATATAAGGTAATATACAGTTAATATATGGTAATATACAGTTAATATACAGGTAATATACAGTTAATATACGGTAATATACAGTTAATATACGGTAATATACAGTTAATATACAGTTAATATACGGTAATATACAGTT
>NW_027638385.1:0-7583 GCF_951216825.1 Electrona antarctica | reverse complement strand
GAGAGCGAGAGCGAGAGAGCGAGAGAGAGAGAGAGAGAAAGAGAGACTAGGGAGGAGGGGAGAGAGGGAGCCTGAGCTAAATCCGTGGCGTTTCTCAGAATCAACTGAAAGAGATAAAAAGTGGAAGTGTAAAAAGTGCCCCTCTGGGCCACAGGTCTCCACCAGGATATACTGTAGGAGCGTTTGTGACATGCTGTCACAGCATATTCACATGGCTTAATAGTGATGTTATGAAGATGAATGACTATGTATTACCGGACTACCGGTAATATATATATTAAAAAAAAGAAAGTGCACATAAGTCAGCCTCCTGGTGGCGCTCTAAAAGGCAGAATAGGCAGGCCAGACGAGAGAGAGGGGGTTTGATAGGAGTACTCTCTCTCTCTCTCCCCCTTGCCAAAAAAAAGAAGGGAAAAACATGTTTGTCTTCGAGGGCCGAACAAACAGAGGTCTGGCTGGGGTGGGGGAGGACAGAGGGGGGGGGAGACAGAGGGGGGGGGGGGGGGTGAGAGACAGGGGGAGACAGGGGGGGGGGGGGGGGGGGGAGTAAGAACGGTGCTCTATCAGTTCTTTTAAAGGAACTAGTGAAAGAGTAACAGAGAGGGGGATCAAGCAAGGTGACAGAAAGAGCTAATGATGAACATTAAAGTGCGGAACACCATGGCCTTCCTGAGCAAGCGAGCGAGCGAGAGTGAGTGCGTGTGTGTGTGTCACAGTGTGTGCGTGTGCGTGTGTGTCTGTCAGTGTGTGCGTGCGTGCGTGCGTGCGTGCGTGCGTGCGTGCGTGATTGCGTGCGTGTTAATAGGTGTGTGTGTAATGGGTGTGTTAGTGGGTGTGTCAGGCTGACATGTGAAATATAACAATAGTAATCAATCATACGGTAAAAAACCGAGCCTCCATAACAATCCAGGCTTCAAATAAGAAAGCTGACCTGCAATGTTCAGTGTGCGAGTGCGGTGCGTGCGTGCGTGCGTGCGTGCGTGCGTGCGTGCGTGCGTTGCGTGCATGCGTGCATGCGTGCGTGCGTGCGTGCGTTGCGTGAGTGCGTACGTGCGTGCGTGCGTGCGTGCGTGCGTGCGTTGCGTTGCGTGCGTGCGTGCGTGCGTGCGTGCGTGCGTGCGTGCGTGCGTGCGTGCGTGCGTGCGTGCGTGCCGTGCGTGCGTGCGTGCGTGCGTGCGTGCGTGCGTGCGTTGCGTGCCAGTATGCCACTATACAAGCGAGAAACATTAGAGACAATCGACCGTCAAGCTCTCAGGTCACAGTGACCTGTGGAATCATTGGCAGGTGGGACGCTGCCACTGATCACAGTGGACCTGCAAAAAGAGCAGCACTTAAAGTACCCAAAGTAGAAAGTGCTCATTGTGCAGAATGTCTCGTTTCACAAGCTTTACAAATGTGTAAGCTGTCTAAAAGATCTTTGAAAATAGCTGATCGCATTATCGCACAATCCTTTTAGATCGTCGATTGTCAAATGGCTGAAATGTATATAGGGCTGAAGTGCTGAATGTATGTTTTGTACTAACACGGAGCCCGCCAGAACCGCAGTAACCATAGGATTAAATGAATCGTCTACAACCGTAGCCTACGTTTTCCATTGTTTATATTCTTTAATCCATGTTTTGATCCGATCGAATCGTTAGCTGCCGCTCGTTAGCATAACACTCAAAGTGGGACAGTGGCCGCGGCCATTTTGAAGATGCGCGCGCATCCACTTGCACTCTATGTGCTGCTTTCAATGGCTTGTATCTCCAAATCGGCGCAATGAATGTCGTTTCTGGTGAAAACAAGGTTTTTCAACGGCCTGTAGCAGGCGCTGTGATACTCGCGGTCGGGTTTTTTTCCACCACCGACCGAGAGAACAACAACCGGTCAAGACACCACACACAGCATTTTGTCATTGTAACATCCGGTTACGGATATATCATCATCATCATCATTTTTCGACCGCAGTCGAGATCATGAATTTCACAATGCCACGCCAGACTTTCCGGTCCTTCATTGCCATCCCCAGTTCCTGCTTAGTCGACTAAAATGTATTTTGGCGGGCCTTGGTGCCGTCGTAATGACGGATTTTACACTTGCCGAAAATAGCCGATCTACAAGCTTGTAGATCTGCAATTTTGTCAGTGAGAAACGGTAGTCGACGAAGATTGTTTTTGTCACAGTATTAGTCGATGAAATCGACACAGCGGGGCGTGTGTACGTGGCACTGACCTCGTGAGGAAGCCAGAGAAGGGCAGACGGACGGGGTAGCCGTAGCGGATGGTGCGCACCATCTCCAGCACGCCCACGTACTGGAGCTGCGCCGACACGTGGACGCTGTCGAAGGCGTCCGGCTGGCCCGCCGCGTTGGGCCGCACGCACTCCACAAAGTGGGCCGTGCTGGCCTGCAGCTTACTGACCACCTCCGACAGGGAGTTCTGTTGTGAGGGGAGGGAGGAGAGAGAGGGAGAGGGAGAGGGAGAGGGAGAGGGAGAGGGAGAGGGAGAGGGAGAGAGAGAGAGAGAGAGAGAGAGAGAGAGAGAGAGAGAGGAGATAAATGTATTTCTAAGCACACGGGATGATTGGACGTTGTCACTTTTTTACGGTGTGGCTCTTCTGTAAGAGACATAACTCGCACACTGTGTGTGTGTGTGTGCGTGCGCGCGTGCTTGTGTGTCAGGCTGACCTGTGAAATATAATAAAAATATAATCATAGGTAATAAACTGAGCCTCCATAACAGTCCAGGCTTCAAATAAGAAAGCTGCAATGTTCAGTGTGCGAGTGTGTGTGTGTGTGTGTGCGTGCGTGTGTGTGCGTGCCAGTATAATGCCACTACTAAGAGTGCACACCGTGCATTAGAGACAACCGACTGTCAAGCTCTCAGTTCACTGTGACCTGTGGAACCATTTAAGCTGCCACAGGTCACAGTGACCTGCAAAGAGCACTGTGTGTCTGGATTAGGGAGAGGCAGGCCGGCAGGCAGGCAGGCAGGCAGGCAGGCAGGCAGGCAGGCAGGCAGGCAGACATTTCTCATATTCCATTCCGATTGGCTATACGATTGGGCTTCCAAAGTTTTGCCTGAATGGCCCGTTTTGCCACAAAATGCCACACATCATGAATGCTGCGGCCAGCCTGTGCCTGATTGCTCGGAAATCTTTACACTCACATTCTCACTACTAAACCAAGGAAGAACCTCAATCCCAAAATGTTCAACAAACCTCCTCATGGTGGCGCTACAACAGCCTCTTGGACCCTAAGTCCTACAGTCAAGGTTCATGTTTTAGTTCATGTGTGTGTGTGTGTGTGTGTGTGTGTGTGTGTGTGTTTTCACCTGTTTCAACAGGTGGTCCGTGGACCACTGGTGGTCCATGGAGGTATTGCATGTGGTCCCTGACCATGCATTTAGTAATATGATTTGTTGATTATTTTTATTTCCACTAGTTGAGAAACCATGAACTGAAATTGGTGACCTATGATCAGGGCCGGATTAACCCCCACCAGGGCCCCTGGGCCGGTCATTCTTGCAGGGCCCCCATAGCGCACGTGTGAACGACATTTTCGTGTTTTTATCATCTTTTTGACCTACATTTAACAAAATCAATGGCCAATGAAGGGCCCCACACGCCCTTTTCAGGGCGTCAAACCTAGTACCGCACGGTCCAATTTCCCCGAAGGGCCCCTGAGAGCCAAGGGGCTCTGGCTAATTTGTCCCTGCCTATGATGACGTCCATCCATGTAGTCATTTACTGACAAGTTGGAGGTCAAGAAATTCAACAGAAAAAGGGAGTTCGAATCTCAAAGAGGGGGAAGAAGTGCACCGGATTGTCTGGTTGGGTCATTATTATTATTAGGAAATTATTAGTAGTCAGTGGACCATTGGTTGAGAAACGGTGGGACTAATCTTAGCCCACCCAACACAACAGTGGTCTTAGTGATTCTTAGTCATGGTGGTGGTCCCTCGTTCACGATCAGCTGAAAACCCCTGTTTTAACACAATCCCGTCCGTTACCATAGGCGGTAACGCGAGGCCAGTGCCAACAGAATGGACCATATAAAAAGAAGAAGCAGCGATATTCGGTCAAAATACCCGGAAGTACATGGTCGTGGCTGTGTTCTGCCAATCCGACTATTAATATGGTCAGAGCAACCTTAATGTTTTATTAAGCTCCCAACATTCAAAAGATTCCTGCTATTTGTTAAAAAAAAAAAAAAAAAAAAAAAAAAAGGATACCCTGCATAACGATGCAATGTGACAGCTCTGTGTACAAAAATGCTGCACCCCATCTCCAACTGTATATACTTTCAGCATTTTCAACAGTTTTTATTATATTTTATTTGATTACCGTATATTTTGACACTTAAACGTATGTTTAAGTCATGCACAACGAAGCTACTTTGAATTGAATTGTTGTCTAGGTGTAGGTGAGAAGCCTCCCCTCCCTTTGGCGTGGTGGTCACTACTAATGCCCGTGAGGTGAGTGGCGACGACTCTGGGTGAGCTCACACTATGGGAGTGAGACAACGAAGAGTGATTTGTTATGGTGTGTGTGCGCGCGAGAGAGAGCGTGTGTGTGTGTGTGTGTGTGTGTGTGTGTGCGCTGCCTCCGTGGGGACGTAATGCACAAAGAGTCCTTTTGCTCTGGCTTCAGGGCGTGCAAGCATGAGGAGAGATTTCCTTCCAACTTGTTGAATGCACCGATGCTTCTCTGGAGTGTGCATGCACACATACTGTTCGCAACACGCATGCACACACACATACGCAACACGCATGCACACACACACACACAGTGTGTGTATAAACACTTAAGAGAGCGTTTCTTCCCACCCTTCAAACTGACGTCATGCACTGTTTAGCGTGCCTGTGTAAGTATACAATACCCGACACCTCCCCTCAACGTCAGCCACTTACAGTATACCCCAACATCACACACCACACACACACACACACACACACACACACACACACACACACACACACACACACACACACACACACACACACACACACACACACACACACACACACACACACACACACACACACACACACACACACACACACACACACACACACACACACACACACAGTGGCTGTTGTTCATTGTCCATTCATTCATGTGGAGAGCTTTATGCTTGGCTTGGTACAGCATCATTCTTCAACCAACCCACTCTCTCTCTCTCTCTCTCTCTCTCTCCACTTCCCTGCGGGGTCGGACGACCACAAACCCACAGCTCCGACATTACTGCAGCACATACTGGCCTCATTCTAAAACCACGGCTACCTCTGTTCTGGAGGCCCCACTCCGGCTTCCTTGCGTCACCAAGTTGCACATCAAAACCGCTCTGCGGTTTGAGGCTGTTGGCACAAGTCGTATACGAGTCCCCGGCTGCCGTTGCACTTTTTTTTAGGGGGGAATCTTCTATAAATTAATCGTATTGTTATTTTTAGTTTTTTCTTTTTTTTGTAGTTACTGTAACTGTATACATTTGCCACTGTCTGTCTGTCTGCTCAAGAGGCTTTCCGAGACTGTCATTCAATTAAATTCAATAGCCTTTATTGTCTCCGAGGAGAAATTTGTCTTGGGCACCAAGAGATAGCGTTATACATAACATACATACATACATACATACATACATACATACATACATACATACATACATACATACATACACACAGTTCATAGTACAAAAAATACAGTTCATAGTACAATAAATAATTATCCTACCCACACTGTGCAAATATATCAAGGTTCAAGTATTGCAGTATTGCACTCTCCCAGTAGTTAGTTATCTGTTATTGAGTGCTTTGATTGAAAGTGGAACAAAAGAGAATTTATATCTGTTTAGCTTGCAGAATGGTGATCTGTACCGTCTGCCAGACGGCATCAACTCATATTCCTTATGGAGTTGGAGTCATTGTTTTCATGGCCGTGCTTTAGGCCGTCATTATGAATGACGTTTATTATTGTACTGTACGTATAGTGTATATGACGACGACTTTGAGGCTTTGAGGCCCAACACTTGATCCTCTTGTTGCAACCGCCTGGGCTGAACGAACCAAAGCCTCCTCAGGCTCAACCAATCTAAATCTGACATAACGTTTCCCAATGCATTCTGTGTGTCAAGAGCTGTTGTGTGTGCTGGAAAAATGACAGCGATAATAACGCCAGGTTTCAACATGTATTCCATGACTTTTCCCTCATGACAGAACAATAGTCATTAACGCAATCTTATAACAAGTTAAAAGCTTGTTGTTCGAGGGCACTGTAACAACATATTTTCAGATTGGGGTTCGGCGGGCCAATCACAATTCTATAGGGGTTCTTGACATGAAGTCGTTTGAGTACCACCGATATAGAAACATAGGTTTTTCAGAAAACTGTTAAGATTTACATTTTTAAGAATTGTGGCCTCAGGTCTTAATGGATTTAACCCATTTTGGTGTTTTAAACATTGTTATAATTTAGCTATTGAAAAATAGCAGATCTACAAGCTCATAGCGCGCCAGCTTGTAGGTCTGCTATTGTTTTTTAAATCGTAAAAATGTGGCGCAAATCTTTGAATATATAAGTGAATGTTTTTAACTCGGATCTAAATGGATTTAAGTGGTAAAATGTGCGGTCGGTGCGCGGTAGGGTTTGGGTGGTGCATATGGGTGGAGCTTCTCACCCTCAGCTGGACAGACACCGTGACTGGACCACACCTCTCCAACCGCTGCAGGAAGGAGCTGGCTCCCTTCTTCTTCAGCATCTAGGGACGGAAAACAATTCAATTCAATACAATTCAAAGGAGCTTTATCGGCATGAGAAAACATACGTTTACATTTCCAAAGCAAGTGTCAAAATATAATACAGCTGAAAAGTGTGGAGGGAGGTACAGCATTGTGTAAAAAACAACCCAGAGAAAAATATCACACCATGTACAGCAGAGGTTCCCAACCACGTGTGCATGGTACTTGAGCCCCTCTCTGGTGGTACAGAGGAGCCGCCCCCCAAAAAAGGAGAAAAACGTGAAATGAAATATTTACATTACTATACAGGTAAGTTCTTCTGACCAAGCAATTGGTTGAAAGAGGCTAGCCAGCCGTGCTGAAATGAGCATGACAGCACACCTGTAGCCGTTAACACTTTGACGGCGGCTAATTGTTTAATCCAGGGTTCCACCGCGCGTAATACGCTAAACCCGCTATTTGTTTTAGGATGTGTTTAATTCGCTGTATTTTAATAATTAAAAAGAAACTGCGGCTTTGTCGCGGACCTGGTGACGAGGCCGTCACGTTGTCATGACGACTGGAAACTGGAAATCAACCCATGCTCTGGGCTGCTATAGGGCTTCTGGGAAATTGAGTCCAATAATGCAAGTGCCCATGGGTTCTCAGAATTGGCACAAAACAATCACCAAACGTCGACAAACGGCACCTATAATAAGCAGTCTCACTGGCTTTCAGCATTCATCCAAGCTGTGCTAATTCCCCTTTTTTCTTCGCTTGAACGTGCGTGCGTGCGTGCGTGCGTGCGTGCGTGCGTGCGCGAAACACGTGCTGAACAATGGGCACTTTTCCTTATCAGTCCCAGTGGATGTGTTTCCACAAGTTGTTTAA
>NW_027638386.1:0-4749 GCF_951216825.1 Electrona antarctica | reverse complement strand
CCTCCTCAGCCACAGCCGGCCCACAACAACACAGTACAACCCGCTGGACATTTTCCAAACCAATCAATCCTGTGCTCATTTTGTTTGTCCCTCTACTTTTTTTCCCTCCCTTCCTTCCTTCATCCCGGTCTGTCGTTAACAAATAACAGCACAGTTGATTAGCTGCTATTTGCATCGAAGTCCCTCTATTCCCCCACGGAGCAATAAGCTGTTTGCATCTCTCCCGGCCGCGCTGATACCTGCCGATGCTAATCCTGTTTACAGTAGCACTAAAACACAACTTAGCGTGGCCATCCATCCATCGCCAAACAGCCCTTTGCACCTTTCAATAGTCTACTCTAAACCCATTTAGACCCGAGGCCCATTTACAAAAACAAGGCTTCTAAATCCTGCCTATACAAGGATTAAACCAGGGGGAAAAAATACTTAACTTACATCATGGTCCCCCCATTTTCAATTCATCAGAACATTTAAAGACAGATATACACTTCTATGAAAAAAAAGGACCTCCATCCGTCCAACCATCCATCAATCTTCAACCGCTTATCCGTAGTCGGGTCGCGGGGGGTAACAGCTCCACCAGAGTGCTCCAGACAGAATGTTCCAAGGCCAGTGAGTCGATGAGTTTCCTCCAACTGAGCCTTGGTCTGCCCCGGGGTCTCCTCCATGTGGGACGTACCTCGAGGACCTCCCTAGGGAGACGCCCGAGAGGCATCCTAACCAGATGCACGAACCACTTAAGCTGGCTCCTTTCCAGGCGAAGGAGCAGCGACTCTACTCCGAGTCTCTCTCGCGTGACTGAACTAATCACCCTATCTCTAAGGGAGATGCCAGCCACCCGTCGGTCGTAGAATACTCATTTCGGCCGCTTGTATTCGCGACCGTATTATTTCTGTCATCACCCACACTTCATGACCATAGGTGAGAGTATAGGAACACTTCATGACCATAGGTTGAGAGTATAGGAACACTTCATGACCATAGGTGAGAGTATAGGAACACTTCATGACCATAGGTGAGAGTAGGAACGAAGATTGCTCGGTAGAAAAAAACGGACCTGAGGCATATTAATCGGCTTTATGTCGACCCCTGCCCTGACCAACGGTTAAGGTGGCTAATGGAGGTCGACCTGTTTGAAGGTCAGTGTCAGTGTACCTGTAAGCCTATTGGCTGAATGATCAGTGAACCTGTAGGCCTATTGGCTGTGACTGAAATGATCAGTGTATACGTGTAGGCCTATTGGCTGGGACTGAAATGATTGACCGTAACAATGGCATTTATCTAAACGACTGTGAGACAATGGCATGCCTGCGTGTTGCGGAGGGAGGGAGGGAGGGAGGGGCGCAGCCCCCGCAGGCTGGCATAAAGTTGGTGTAATAAAGGCCTTGTGTATCGCGCGCAGACAATGTTTGATTAAACTGGCGCTGATGTTGAAGCGGATTCCTGGAAGTTATCCAACGTTGTTTTGTTCTCCTCTTGTGTTGCCGTTGGAGTATTGTGCAACGATAGGGGCTGTTTGTCATGCTGATCCTCTCAGAACTGCCTTTATCCCTTTTGTTTAAAGCAACAATTAAAACCGTTAAGCCTCTGGCTGTCTCCCCCCCCCCCCCCCCCCCCCCCACCCCTCTCTCTAAAAGCATTTGTTGATCACTTCAAAGGGCTTAAGAGCCCCCCCCCAAAAAAAAAGAAATGGCGTGCCATAGTTTCTTTCTCCAAACACCAATCGTTTTCAAACCGAGCGAGTAATGTCATTTTTACATTATTATAGGGAATAAAGAATGCGGTAGCAGTAGCTTAGTTGTGTGTAGAGCATCATAAAGTGATGCTTTATACACAACCAATTTACTTAGAAATATATAGTTTACAAAGACATTTTGTTAAATGTGTGTGGTTGGATCTTTCGCTATGCTGCTATATACTGTTTCATGTCTTGCCACTTAATGCACAACAAGAAAAAGTATATCTTGGGGAAGTTGCTGTAGTTCATTTATTTTAAACTCTATATATCTCTGCTGTCGGGAGGAAACCTCATAACTCCAAAATGTTAATTTTTCAGGAAATGAAAAAAATAGGAAATTAAGCCCCCCCCCAAAAAATCTAAGTTGGTGTAACTTTATATATTGTCAATGACAATAATGGGAGAGGTGGTGGAGTTAGTTGCTTTAGCAGACAGTTTGAGGGTCCAATGGAGTTAAGAGGTTTTGTCCAAAGCACTTTTTATTACATTCCATTGGTTCAATATTTTCGAAACAACACACAGACGTAAAGGGTGTTCAATAGCACTGATTTATGCCAAAAAAAAAAACACAAGTACAGACCCCTGGGAGACCCTGGACAAGCAGTCCAGGGTCTCCCAGGGGTAAAGAGGAAGCATGAGGTCAGTCCGCTGCCCCCCCCCCCCACCAGGTTGGCAGAGGAAGTGTAGCGCCCAGGAGTACATTAGATACAGTATATGACACTGGGTGTAAAAATGGGTTGCAAAATTGTGGGATTAAAAAAATAAAAATGCCATTGATACTGAATGTAGAATTTATGTGCAGAATCGTCTGGTTATGTCGGTGGCCATGCACCCTTGGCCAATAAGGGACCCCCATTCTTGATGAACGATGATGTACGATGATTGGAGTGCCCCTCACTTTACACAGGTGTGATTTTCGAAGATTATGCGTCATGTTGGCAGCCAAGTCTATGGACTTTTTAATGTTTAATGTTTGTTTAGAGCAGGGGTACTCAACGTTTTTGGGGACCCCTGGAAATTGTTTTGGCCATGTGGCGATATTGTGTTCTTCGTGATTATTAATTATACATTATTGGCTGTATACTGCAAGGTCCTTTTTTTTCCTTTTTTTTTTCAAGAGTTCTCTCCAGCCAGTTATGTCAGAAGTCTGAGCTGAATGTATCCAATGATTGTTCCCCTGCATAATGAAGTCATTTCCATCATCTTCTTATATATTCTTTTCTCAGAATATGGCTGGCCTTCTTCCCAGGCTCCATCAGATGGAGAGCAGATGTCAAGATGGATCTGTAGAGACACTCCCGACACTTGGACATTTGAATTCCGAGACCATCATGACATGAGTGAGTCTTTCTTTCCCCACACAGCGCACGCACACACGCACGCACGCACACAACACACACAAAAAACATTTGTGGCATGAGTTTTTGAGCAAAATGTACTGTATGTCAACACTCATTTAATTATTTCTTCCTGCTTTGAAAAAAAATAAATACTTTCAAAGGAAATGTAGATGAGGCGGTTTCAGGGCACCGTCCCTCAACATGGCTCCTTTGAAAAGGCCGGTCTTGGATTTTGGGCAAAACGTTTAGAGATGCACAATATGCTACATATATGCACAATTTCTCATTAGTCCCCTGGCTGGCTGGGCTGCGTTTATTTAGTATAACGACACGTTTAGTGGCAAAGTGTAAACAGTGAGGCTCCGCTTGCCAGCATGAGGAGGGGTGTGTTACAGTGTTGTTTTTGGCAGCACATTTAGATTTTAGTTTTAGTTTTAGTCTCTTGAATATAGTTTTCATTTAGTTTTAGTCACATTTTAGTCACCCGGAATGTTTCGGTGTTTAGTCTAGTTTCAGTCGACTAAATATCATGAGATTTTAGTAGACTAAATCTACAGTTGATTTAGTCGACTGAAATGTATTTTGGCGGGCCTTGATGCCGTCGTAATGACTGTTTTTACACCTGCTGAAAATAGCCGATCTCCAAGCTCACAATGCTGCTATTTTCAGCATGCAACCGATTGTAAAATTACTTTATACTGCATCTCTTGTCCACTAGTCCCTTCTTAACATTTTAGTCTAGTTTTTATTTGCTGACAAAATTGTCAATACATTTAGTCATAGTTTTAGCCACCATAGCTTAGTTTTCATTTAGTTTCCATCAGTGAAAAAAAGGTAGTCGGCGGACATTTTTCGTCTTAGTTTTAGTCGACGAAATAAACACTGGTGTGTGTTATAGCGGGAGAGAGGTCCATGGCAACGCTCTTGCAATATTTATAGGGTTTGATTTTGGATCTGTCCCCGAGGACGAAAACTGGAAATCTGTGGAATCGCCAAAGGCGAACCGACGCGGAGGGTCTATAGGGCCTATATAGGTTTGTCTTTACATGGAGAGAGAGAGAGAGAGAGAGAGAGAGAGAGAGAGAGAGCGCGGTGGGGAGAGGATAATGTATTCCGCGCCTGGGAGCAGGTTTTTAGCTTGTGAGGGTTATGGATTTTTTTTCCCTCCTTCCTATTTTTTTGTTGTTACAGAAACATCTCCCCTCATTTTCACCCAGGATCAAAAATCCATCGTGGATCATCCGTTCTGTATTAAACGTGGCAGGTACTTGTAGACACAACAAAGTCAATTTGCCGCGGCCGTTCTGAGATCTCTCAGAGACCATGTGTCCATGACGGCCAACAAAGATCCTTTATATTATTATTATTATTGTTTTAAACCCATTTAGACCTGAGGACGATTCTACAAAATGTCTTCTAAATCTTAACAGTTTTCAGAAAAAAAACCTATGTTTCTATATCAGTGGCGCTCAACCTTTTTCATGTCAAGGACCCCCAGAATTATCTGTTTTTGGCCGCCGACCCCCATCTGAAAATAAGGGGACCCCCCTCCCCCCAGAAGCAAAGAATTGAGTTCAAAATATTCGCTCTGAAATAATATATATTGCAAATTTGCCCCACATTTTCACGATTTTTCAAAAATAGCAGATCTACAAGCTCGTCGCGCGGCAC